>NC_056733.1:801725593-801905593 GCF_019279795.1 Protopterus annectens | reverse complement strand
TTTAAAATATTATGACCATTAATCTGTGGCACTGACAGAATATGTGAGTATAACTGATGCATGTTCTACAGGAATGGATGAGTACAACTTTAATGATTGTCAGTATGCTAAAGGTATATGAGTATATCACCACATCTTCCCCAGAAGTGACCACTTTATAGAGGGGTTAAGAAAGACAGCGTTAAACCTGGAGTTGAAATCAGGGGCAATCCTTGCCAGCTGAGAGGTCTGGATGACACATAAGGCAAAATCATAGCCTGCAAGGACCCAACCCGTTCCATCAATATTGTACTAAGCTGTGTATTTACTGGGTGCAATACATAAAGATGTATCTCAAACATCTAGTACAACACCTTAAAGAGAAGTCTGCACTGTCTAATCCTAATAGGTATGCATCCCAAAGAATTCATCTGCATGGCCTGCCAGATGTGTGGGAGCTCACTGAGCCAAATGTGATACACTTGACTAAAACATCCCTGGCTGATGTAGGGAGGACAGCGCAGTGGTGCAGCAGGTGCATTGTCACCTCACAGCAAGAGGTTCTCTGGTTCAATTCTCAGCTGGGGAGCCTTATGTGTGGAGTCTGCATGTCCTCTTGCATTCATGTGGGTTTTCTCTGGGTGTTCCAGTTTCCTCCCATGTTACAAAGACATGTGTCTGAAGCATTTCTCCCCAGGCCTCTGCTGAAAATTGGCATCATTCCAAGTCGGACTTTCCTGGTAAATAAATGTTAAATAAAATAAAAAGTATCAATCCTACAGAAAACAACACTTACAAACAACACAGTATTATAAGTGGATTCCCTACACAAAGCTATGTTTGCATGTATCTGCCACATGTAATAGTAATGGGAATTGTTTGAAGCATCTGCAATTGTTCTGTGAATTAAGAAATGATCTGTTATAGTGAATGTTACAGATGTATGCGAGATGGTTGGCAATGCATCAAATATGCCCATTTGCACAGAAATCACAGAAGTGCAAAGTCTAGTGTTAATGAGCAAGGAAGCTGTCACTCTGATATTGTAAACATACAGAGCAATACATGGAGCACCCTGTGTAAGCGCATGTCAACATTTGGCACATGTCACACGATCACTGTCCCTCTGAAATTGCCGGTGAAAATGTTATCCTGCCTTGAAATCCTGACATCTATCTATATATGTTCATGCAAACTATCAAGTGGTTATACTGATGTAATGTAGTGGTACATCTGTGAAGCAGTACAGTCAGTCTTCAACTGTACCTATGCTACAATTGGAATTGGGCTGTACATATCCTCAAAGTAGAACATTTGTTTTGAATCACATGCGACACAGTGGAACTGTTAAAGTCATAACTCTACCTGTGTCAGATCATTACATCAGTTGTACATCATATGACTATATTTTTAACAATGGAAATGTGTGGGTGAGGGCCCTGATACCATATGTGGACACATGACAATTAAAGTTGACACAGATGCTGACAGTCATTCAATGCTGCTGGGGAACAGCTGTATAATCCTTGTGAATAGCAACACAGTATTGCATGCAATGAATTCTCCATGGCTGCAAGTGAATCCCAGCATGCCATATGCTTATCTATATAACAGCATTACAATGTGGGAGGGTTGCATAATGATTAAAGTGTTTACCTTCTCCCATTCTTTTTCTTGCACTTCATCAGTGGTTCTGGTGGACACAGTCTGCTGCAGCGGATTTCATTAACCCTTGCTAATATTTGAGTACAGCTAATTAATTTTATGCAAGCCCGGTTTTGTTTTGAATCTTGAGACCTGCTCACACCCTGTCCAGCTGCCTGCATTCCAGTGCCCTGTGATCCCTTATGGAGAACTGAGTCAATTCAGTTCTACAGACTGCCAGAGGCAAGCCCGGTTTAGTTTTGAATCTTGAGACCTGCTCACACCCTGTCCAGCTGCCTGTATTTCAGTGCCCTGTGATCCCCCCACAGAGAACTCAGTCAGTTCAATTCTACAGACTGCCAGAGGCAAGCCCAGTTTTGTTTTAAATCTTGAGACCTGCTCACACCCTGTCCAGCTGCCTGCATTTTAGTGCCCTGTGATTCCCCCATGGAGAACTCAGTCAATGCAATTCCACAGACTGCCAGATGTCTCACCTGAATTCCCTTCTACATTTTAATAAAGAATGACAAAGAACATATTTATATGTAGTGACCTTGAAATTCCAAAGTGTTTGTTAGTGTATGAAACCAGTATTCTGCCACTCCGTAGCATTCACGCTGTTATAACTTCAACAGAACTGGTCCTTAAGCACCCCTCCTGCCTCTAACTTCCTTCATTTGTTCTTTTAACTTGCCCCCTTTTGCTTCTGTCTTTTTGTCTTGCTTGACCCACTTACAAACCTGAGCTCATTCTTCCATCTGTATTATTTCTATCCACTGCAATCTGTCTCTTCCTCCTCTCCTCCCTACTACTTACCTGTACAGCTCTTTCAACTAGGGTTGCCCTCTTTTCAAATGGCCAAAGTGGGACATTTTTGGAACACACATCAGATTTTACAGGCCGACACATACCCACAGTCAGTACAAATGATAGAACTTAACTTTTTTGGATAAATAAAAGCTTATTATTATAGCAGTTTAGTTGCTTATTCTGTTTCTTGTAACATTTAGGTATTTTAGATACAGAAATAACTATTTTATGCAACTATTACATGAAATATGGGACATAATTATGTCCTACAATCTCAGGAAATTTGCCATTTTTAATATTTTTTATCAGGACACAACTGCCCAATGAGAGACTGTCCCTCGCAAAGTGGGACAGGTGGTAACCCTACCTTCAACTGGTAGTTGTTCTCACTCATCTTGCTTCTCCCAGGCCAGCGTAGTCTCTAACCCCTTCCAGTCTACCTCCTCAACTCCACTTCCCATACCATCCCTACGGACTCTCTCTTCCTGATCTCTCTTCCCCCTACACTCCATTTTCCATACTATCCCTATGGGTTCTCTCATCCCAATTTCTCCCATAATCCTTTGCACTGTTTAAAACTATCCACTGGTTTTGGCACCTTCCTTTCTTTTTCCTTTTCCCGTTCCTTTCTTGCACTTCATCAGCGGTTCAGGAGGACACAGTCTGCTTGCAGCAGATTTCATGTAACCCTTGCTGGTGTTTGAGTACAACTAATTCATTTCATGTAAGTCATGTTTTGTACTATTTGTAGGTTGTTGTTCAACAACATTAATTTATTGTAGCAAACCACACTGCTTTTATTGCGTTTTGCCTCAATCATGCTTTGCGACTGCATTTCTGTTTGCTTCCCATTTCACTTCATACAATGTAGCTATTTTTTTAGAACTGCTGGAGTGCCATTACCTCTATTTATAGCCTTTGTGAAATGCATAAATGTTTTTCTGTGATAGTATGTTTTTCTGTGATAGTAGCTACTGAAATATGCATAGTAATTGCAGTACTGTTTCTCTTTTTTCGTAACGAGGGGTGGCAAATCCAATTTTCTGTTCCTAATTCACTAACTATGCTAGGTTAATGGTGAATTAATGTTTAAGGGGCTTAACCTTGTGATCCTGGTTTCAGAGTTTATTACTTGTCTCACTCATTTTCAATATACTTGCAGACTATATTTCTCATTTTTGCTGTTATCACCTGTTTTTTTTCTCAGTTATATTTAGTTGCCTCACTGCTGGGTTTTTCATTTCCTGTGGATTTCTCTAGATGCAACTGAACCTTGCACTATACCAGTTTTTGGATGGTAGCTTTACATATGCTTTAAACATCAAAATGGCAGTAACATTTTTATTCAGTGGGTTTCATTAATAATTTTTTTACTTGTATGTCACTGTGCTAAAAGGCCTCCTGTTTTGGTATTCTTAAACCTGTATTGCATTCCATCCTGTTAATTTATTTTACTAATGCCTTTTTGTACTAAATCCCTCTATATCTCATCTTCTTTCCCTCCTAATCTCTAACCCTCTATCTCTCCATTTCTAGGCAAGCCCGGCTTTGTTTTGAATCATGAGACCTGCTCACACCCTGTCCAGCTGCCTGCATTCCAGTGCCCTGTGATCCCTTATGGAGAACTCAGTCAATTCAGTTCTACAGACTGCCAGAGGCAAGCCCGGTTTAGTTTTGAATCTTGAGACCTGCTCACACCCTGTCCAGCTGCCTGTATTTCAGTGCCCTGTGATCCCCCCACAGAGAACTCAATCAATTCAATTCTACAGACTGCCAGAGGTAAGCCCAGTTTTGTTTTGAAGTTTGAGACCTGCTCACACCCTGTCCAGCTGCCTGCATTTCAGTGCCCTGTGATTCCCCCATGGAGAACTCAGTCAATTCAATTCCACAGACTGCCAGATGTCTCACCTGATTTCCCTTCTACATTTTAATAAAGAATTACAAAGAACATATTTATATGTAGTGACCTTGAAATTCCAAAGTGTTTGTTAGTGTATGAAACCAGTATTCTGCCACTCCGTAGCATTCACACTGTTATAACTTCAACAGAACTGGTCCTTAAGCACCCCTCCTGCCTCTAACTTCCTTCATTTGTTCTTTTAACTTGCCCCCTTTTGCTTCTGTCTTTTTGTCTTGCTTGACCCACTTACAAACCTGAGCTCATTCTTCTATCTGTATTATTTCTATCAACTGCAATCTCTCTCCTCCTCCTCTCCTCCCTACTACTTACCTGTACAGCTCCTTCAACTAGGGTTGCCCTCTTTTCAAATGGCCAAAGTGGGACATTTTTGGGACACACATCAGATTTTACAGGCCGACACATACCCACAGTCAGTACAAATGATAGAACTTAACTTTTTTGGATAAATAAAAGCTTATTATTATAGCAGTTTAGTTGCTTATTCTGTTTATTGTAACATTTAGGTATTTTAGATACAGAAATAACTATTTTATGCAACTATTACATAAAATATGGGACATAATTATGTCCTACAATCTCAGGAAATTTGCCATTTTTAATATTTTTTGTCAGGACACAAGTGCCAAACGAGAGACTGTCCCTCACAAAGTGGGACAGGTGGTAACCCTACCTTCAACTGGTAGTTTTTCTCACTCTTCTTGCTTCTCGCAGGCCAGCGTAGTCTCTAACCCCTTCCAGTCTACCTCCTCAACTCCAATTCCCATACCATCCCTACGGACTCTCTCTTCCTGATCTCTCTTCCCCCTACACTCCATTTCCCATACTATCCCTATGGGTTCTCTCGTCCCAATTTCTCCCATAATCCTTTGCACTGTTTAAAACTATCCACTGGTTTTGGCACCTTCCTTTCTTTTTCCTTTTCCCGTTCCTTTCTTGCACTTCATCAGCGCTTCAGGAGGACACAGTCTGCTTGCAGCAGATTTCATGTAACCCTTGCTGGTGTTTGAGTACAGCTAATTCATTTCATGTAAGTCATCGATTCTGTTTTGTACTATTTGTAGGTTGTTGTTCTACAACATTAATTTATTGTAGCAAACCGCACTGCTTTTATTGCGTTTTGCCTCAATCATGCTTTGCGACTGCATTTCTGTTTGCTTCCCATTTCACTTCATACAATGTAGCTATTTTTTTAGAACTGCTGGAGTGCCATTACCTCTATTTGTAGCCTTTGTTGACTGCATAAATGATTTTCTGTGATAGTATGTTTTTCTGTGATAGTAGCTACTGAAATATGCATAGTGATTGCAGTACTGTTTCTCTTTTTTCGTAACGAGGGGTGGCAAATCCAATTATCTGTTCCTAATTCACTAACTATGCTAGGTTAATGGTGAATTAATGTTTAAGGGGCTTAACCTTGTGATCCTGGTTTCAGAGTTTATTACTTGTCTCACTCATTTTCAATATACTTGCAGACTATATTTCTTATTTTTGCTGTTATCACCTGTTTTTTTCTCAGTTATATTTAGTTGCCTCACTGCTGGGTTTTTCATTTCCTTTAAAGCAAGACACTGCTGTGGATTTCTCTAGATGCAACTGAACCTTGCACTATACCAATTTTTGGGTGGTAGCTTTACATATGCTTTAAACATCAAAATGGCAGTAACATTTTTATTCAGTGGGTTTCATTAATAATTTTTTTTTACTTGTATGTCACTGTGCTAAAAGGCCTCCTGTTTTGGTATTCTTAAACCTGTATTGCATTCCATCCTGTTAATTTATTTGTACTAATGCCTTTTTTGTACTAAAACCCCTCTATATCTCATCTTCTTTCCCTCCTAATCTCTAACCCTCTATCTCTCCATTTCTAGGCAAGCCCGGCTTTGTTTTGAATCATGAGACCTGCTCACACCCTGTCCAGCTGCCTGCATTCCAGTGCCCTGTGATCCCTTATGGAGAACTCAGTCAATTCAGTTCTACAGACTGCCAGAGGCAAGCCCGGTTTAGTTTTGAATCTTGAGACCTGCTCACACCCTGTCCAGCTGCCTGTATTTCAGTGCCCTGTGATCCTCCCACAGAGAACTCAGTCAATTCAATTCTACAGACTGCCAGAGGCAAGCCCAGTTTTGTTTTGAAGTTTGAGAACTGCTCACACCCTGTCCAGCTGCCTGCATTTCAGTGCCCTGTGATCCTCCCACAGAGAACTCAGTCAATTCAATTCTACAGACTGCCAGAGGCAAGCCCAGGTTTGTTTTAAATCTTGAGACCTGCTCACACCCTGTCCAGCTGCCTGCATTTTAGTGCCCTGTGATTCCCCCATGGAGAACTCAGTCAATTCAATTCCACAGACTGCCAGATGTCTCACCTGAATTCCCTTCTACATTTTAATAAAGAATGACAAAGAACATATTTATATGTAGTGACCCCTTGAAATTCCAAAGTGTTTGTTAGTGTATGAAACCAGTATTCTGCCACTCCGTAGCATTCACGCTGTTATAACTTCAACAGAACTGGTCCTTAAGCACCCCTCCTGCCTCTAACTTCCTTCATTTGTTCTTTTAACTTGCCCCCTTTTGCTTCTGTCTTTTTGTCTTGCTTGACCCACTTACAAACCTGAGCTCATTCTTCCATCTGTATTATTTCTATCCACTGCAATCTGTCTCTTCCTCCTCTCCTCCCTACTACTTACCTGTACAGCTCTTTCAACTAGGGTTGCCCTCTTTTCAAATGGCCAAAGTGGGACATTTTTGGGACACACATCAGATTTTACAGGCCGACACATACCCACAGTCAGTACAAATGATAGAACTTAACTTTTTTGGATAAATAAAAGCTTATTATTATAGCAGTTTAGTTGCTTATTCTGTTTCTTGTAACATTTAGGTATTTTAGATACAGAAATAACTATTTTATGCAACTATTACATGAAATATGGGACATAATTATGTCCTACAATCTCAGGAAATTTGCCATTTTTAATATTTTTTGTCAGGACACAACTGCCCAATGAGAGACTGTCCTTCGCAAAGTGGGACAGGTGGTAACCCTACCTTCAACTGGTAGTTGTTCTCACTCATCTTGCTTCTCCCAGGCCAGCGTAGTCTCTAACCCCTTCCAGTCTACCTCCTCAACTCCACTTCCCATACCATCCCTACGGACTCTCTCTTCCTGATCTCTCTTCCCCCTACACTCCATTTTCCATACTATCCCTATGGGTTCTCTCATCCCAATTTCTCCCATAATCCTTTGCACTGTTTAAAACTATCCACTGGTTTTGGCACCTTCCTTTCTTTTTCCTTTTCCCGTTCCTTTCTTGCACTTCATCAGCCGTTCAGGAGGACACAGTCTGCTTGCAGCAGATTTCATGTAACCCTTGCTGGTGTTTGAGTACAACTAATTCATTTCATGTAAGTCATGTTTTGTACTATTTGTAGGTTGTTGTTCAACAACATTAATTTATTGTAGCAAACCACACTGCTTTTATTGCGTTTTGCCTCAATCATGCTTTGCGACTGCATTTCTGTTTGCTTCCCATTTCACTTCATACAATGTAGCTATTTTTTTAGAACTGCTGGAGTGCCATTACCTCTATTTATAGCCTTTGTGAAATGCATAAATGTTTTTCTGTGATAGTATGTTTTTCTGTGATAGTAGCTACTGAAATATGCATAGTGATTGCAGTACTGTTTCTCTTTTTTCGTAACGAGGGGTGGCAAATCCAATTTTCTGTTCCTAATTCACTAACTATGCTAGGTTAATGGTGAATTAATGTTTAAGGGGCTTAACCTTGTGATCCTGGTTTCAGAGTTTATTACTTGTCTCACTCATTTTCAATATACTTGCAGACTATATTTCTCATTTTTGCTGTTATCACCTGTTTTTTTCTCAGTTATATTTAGTTGCCTCACTGCTGGGTTTTTCATTTCCTGTGGATTTCTCTAGATGCAACTGAACCTTGCACTATACCAGTTTTTGGATGGTAGCTTTACATATGCTTTAAACATCAAAATGGCAGTAACATTTTTATTCAGTGGGTTTCATTAATAATTTTTTACTTGTATGTCACTGTGCTAAAAGGCCTCCTGTTTTGGTATTCTTAAACCTGTATTGCATTCCATCCTGTTAATTTATTTTTACTAATGCCTTTTTTGTACTAAATCCCCTCTATATCTCATCTTCTTTCCCTCCTAATCTCTAACCCTCTATCTCTCCATTTCTAGGCAAGCCCGGCTTTGTTTTGAATCATGAGACCTGCTCACACCCTGTCCAGCTGCCTGCATTCCAGTGCCCTGTGATCCCTTATGGAGAACTCAGTCAATTCAGTTCTACAGACTGCCAGAGGCAAGCCCGGTTTAGTTTTGAATCTTGAGACCTGCTCACACCCTGTCCAGCTGCCTGTATTTCAGTGCCCTGTGATCCTCCCACAGAGAACTCAGTCAATTCAATTCTACAGACTGCCAGAGGCAAGCCCAGTTTTGTTTTGAAGTTTGAGAACTGCTCACACCCTGTCCAGCTGCCTGCATTTCAGTGCCCTGTGATCCTCCCACAGAGAACTCAGTCAATTCAATTCTACAGACTGCCAGAGGCAAGCCCAGTTTTGTTTTAAATCTTGAGATCTGCTCACACCCTGTCCAGCTGCCTGCATTTTAGTGCCCTGTGATTCCCCCATGGAGAACTCAGTCAATTCAATTCCACAGACTGCCAGATGTCTCACCTGAATTCCCTTCTACATTTTAATAAAGAATTATAAAGAACATATTTATATGTAGTGACCTTGATTCCAAAGTGTTTGTTAGTGTATGAAACCAGTATTCTGCCACTCCGTAGCATTCACGCTGTTATAACTTCAACAGAACTGGTCCTTAAGCACCCCTCCTGCCTCTAACTTCCTTCATTTGTTCTTTTAACTTGCCCCCTTTTGCTTCTGTCTTTTTGTCTTGCTTGACCCACTTACAAACCTGAGCTCATTCTTCCATCTGTATTATTTCTATCCACTGCAATCTGTCTCTTCCTCCTCTCCTCCCTACTACTTACCTGTACAGCTCTTTCAACTAGGGTTGCCCTCTTTTCAAATGGCCAAAGTGGGACATTTTGGGACACACATCAGATTTTACAGGCCGACACATACCCACAGTCAGTACAAATGATAGAACTTAACTTTTTTGGATAAATAAAAGCTTATTATTATAGCAGTTTAGTTGCTTATTCTGTTTCTTGTAACATTTAGGTATTTTAGATACAGAAATAACTATTTTATGCAACTATTACATGAAATATGGGACATAATTATGTCCTACAATCTCAGGAAATTTGCCATTTTTAATATTTTTTGTCAGGACACAACTGCCCAATGAGAGACTGTCCCTCGCAAAGTGGGACAGGTGGTAACCCTACCTTCAACTGGTAGTTGTTCTCACTCATCTTGCTTCTCCCAGGCCAGCGTAGTCTCTAACCCCTTCCAGTCTACCTCCTCAACTCCACTTCCCATACCATCCCTACGGACTCTCTCTTCCTGATCTCTCTTCCCCCTACACTCCATTTTCCATACTATCCCTATGGGTTCTCTCATCCCAATTTCTCCCATAATCCTTTGCACTGTTTAAAACTATCCACTGGTTTTGGCACCTTTCTTTCTTTTTCCTTTTCCCGTTCCTTTCTTGCACTTCATCAGCGGTTCAGGAGGACACAGTCTGCTTGCAGCAGATTTCATGTAACCCTTGCTGGTGTTTGAGTACAACTAATTCATTTCATGTAAGTCATCGATTCTGTTTTGTACTATTTGTAGGTTGTTGTTCTACAACATTAATTTATTGTAGCAAACCACACTGCTTTTATTGCGTTTTGTCTCAATCATGCTTTGCGACTGCATTTCTGTTTGCTTCCCATTTCACTTCATACAATGTAGCTATTTTTTTAGAACTGCTGGAGTGCCATTACCTCTATTTATAGCCTTTGTGAAATGCATAAATGTTTTTCTGTGATAGTATGTTTTTCTGTGATAGTAGCTACTGAAATATGCATAGTGATTGCAGTACTGTTTCTCTTTTTTCGTAACGAGGGGTGGCAAATCCAATTTTCTGTTCCTAATTCACTAACTATGCTAGGTTAATGGTGAATTAATGTTTAAGGGGCTTAACCTTGTGATCCTGGTTTCAGAGTTTATTACTTGTCTCACTCATTTTCAATATACTTGCAGACTATATTTCTCATTTTTGCTGTTATCACCTGTTTTTTTCTCAGTTATATTTAGTTGCCTCACTGCTGGGTTTTTCATTTCCTGTGGATTTCTCTAGATGCAACTGAACCTTGCACTATACCAGTTTTTGGATGGTAGCTTTACATATGCTTTAAACATCAAAATGGCAGTAACATTTTTATTCAGTGGGTTTCATTAATAATTTTTTTTTACTTGTATGTCACTGTGCTAAAAGGCCTCCTGTTTTGGTATTCTTAAACCTGTATTGCATTCCATCCTGTTAATTTATTTGTACTAATGCCTTTTTTGTACTAAATCCCCTCTATATCTCATCTTCTTTCCCTCCTAATCTCTAACCCTCTATCTCTCCATTTCTAGGCAAGCCCGGCTTTGTTTTGAATCATGAGACCTGCTCACACCCTGTCCAGCTGCCTGCATTCCAGTGCCCTGTGATCCCTTATGGAGAACTCAGTCAATTCAGTTCTACAGACTGCCAGAGGCAAGCCCAGTTTAGTTTTGAATCTTGAGACCTGCTCACACCCTGTCCAGCTGCCTGTATTTCAGTGCCCTGTGATCCCCCCACAGAGAACTCAATCAATTCAATTCTACAGACTGCCAGAGGTAAGCCCAGTTTTGTTTTGAAGTTTGAGACCTGCTCACACCCTGTCCAGCTGCCTGCATTTCAGTGCCCTGTGATTCCCCCATGGAGAACTCAGTCAATTCAATTCCACAGACTGCCAGATGTCTCACCTGATTTCCCTTCTACATTTTAATAAAGAATTACAAAGAACATATTTATATGTAGTGACCTTGAAATTCCAAAGTGTTTGTTAGTGTATGAAACCAGTATTCTGCCACTCCGTAGCATTCACACTGTTATAACTTCAACAGAACTGGTCCTTAAGCACCCCTCCTGCCTCTAACTTCCTTCATTTGTTCTTTTAACTTGCCACCTTTTGCTTCTGTCTTTTTGTCTTGCTTGACCCACTTGCAAACCTAAGCTCATTCTTCTATCTGTATTATTTCTATCCACTGCAATCTGTCTCCTTCTCTTCTCCTCCCTACTACTTACCTGTACAGCTCCTTCAACTAGGGTTGCCCTCTTTTCAAATGGCCAAAGTGGGACATTTTTGGGACACACATAAGATTTTACAGGCCGACACATACCCACAGTCAGTACAAATGATAGAACTTAACTTTTTTGGATAAATAAAAGCTTATTATTATAGCAGTTTAGTTGCTTATTCTGTTTCTTGTAACATTTAGGTATTTTAGATACAGAAATAACTATTTTATGCAACTATTACATAAAATATGGGACATAATTATGTCCTACAATCTCAGGAAGTTTGCCATTTTTAATATTTTTTGTCAGGACACAACTGCCCAATGAGAGACTGTCCCTCGCAAAGTGGGACAGGTGGTAACCCTACCTTCAACTGGTAGTTTTTCTCACTCTTCTTGTTTCTCCCAGGCCAGCGTAGTCTCTAACCTCTTCCAGTCTACCTCCTCAACTCCACTTCCCATACCATCTCTACGGACTCTCTCTTCCTGATCTCTCTTCCCCCTACACTCCATTTCCCATACTATCCCTATGGGTTCTCTCATCACAATTTCTCCCATAATTCTTTGCACTGTTTAAAACTATCCACTGGTTTTGGCACCTTCCTTTCTTTTTCCTTTTCCCGTTCCTTTCTTGCACTTCATCAGCGGTTCAGGAGGACACAGTCTGCTTGCAGCAGATTTCATGTAACCCTTGCTGGTGTTTGAGTACAGCTAATTCATTTCATGTAAGTCATCGATTCTGTTTTGTACTATTTGTAGGTTGTTGTTCTACAACATTAATTTATTGTAGCAAACCGTACTGCTTTTATAGCATTTTGCCTCAATCGTGCTTTGCGACTGCATTTCTGTTTGCTTCCCATTTCACTTCATACAATGTAGCTATTTTTTTAGAACTGCTGGAGTGCCATTACCTCTATTTGTAGCCTTTGTTGACTGCATAAATGTTTTTCTGTGATAGTAGCTACTGAAATATGAATAGTGATTGCAGTACTGTTTCTCTTTTTTCGTAACGAGGGGTGGCAAATCCAATTTTTTGTTCCTAATTCACTAACTATGCTAGGTTAATGGTGAATTAATGTTTAAGGGGCTTAACCTTGTGATCCTGGTTTCAGAGTTTATTACTTGTCTCACTCATTTTCAATATACTTTCAGACTATAGTTCTCATTTTTGCTGTTATCACCTGTTTTTTTCTCAGTTATATTTACTTGCCTCACTGCTGGGTTTTTCATTTCCTTTAAAGCAAGACACTGCTGTGGATTTCTCTAGATGCAACTGAACCTTGCACTATACCAATTTTTGGATGGTAGCTTTACATATGCTTTAAACATCAAAATGGCAGTAACATTTTTATTCAGTGGGTTTCATTAATATTTTTTTTACTTGTATGTCACTGTGCTAAAAGGCCTCCTGTTTTGGTATTCTTAAACCTGTATTGCATTCCATCCTGTTAATTTATTTGTACTAATGCCTTTTTTGTTCTAAAACCTCTCTATATCTCATCTTCTTTCCCTCCTAATCTCTAACCCTCTATCTCTCCATTTCTAGGCAAGCCTGGCTTTGTTTTGAATCATGAGACCTGCTCACAACCTGTACAGTTGCCTCCTTTTCAGTGCCCTGTGATCCCCCCATGGAGAACACAGTTAATTCAATTCTACAGGTTGCCAGAGGTCTCACCTGAATTCCCTTCTACTTTTTAGTACAGAATTGCAAATAAAGAACATATTTATATGCAGTGATCATAAAACTCAAAAGTGTTTGTTAGTGTATGTATCCGGTATTCTGCCACTCCGTAGCATTCACGCTGTTATAACTCCATCAGAACTGCTCCTTATGCCTCCCTCCTGCCTCTAACTTTCTTCATTTGTTCTTTTAACTTGCCACCTTTTGCTTCTATCTCTTTGTCTTGCTTAACCCATTTGCAAACCTGAACTCAGTCTTCTATCTGTATTATTTCTATCCATTGCAATCTGTCTCCTTCTCCTCTCCTTCCAACTACTTACCTGTGCATCTCCTTCAACTGATAGTTTTTCTTACTCTTCTTGATTCTCCCAGGCTGGTGTAATGCCACTCCATTTGCCCTTACTATGCTTGGGCTCACTCTACTCTTCTATCCTACCCTCATTTCCACCCACCCCTACTTCAATTACATTTATACTTCACATTGGTTACTCCCCCTACTTCCCCCACCCCAGCTATGTCATCCAACCCCCCCACTCAGCCACTATATTTGCCCTACCTATTTTCCTCTCTGCTATTGCAATCAAGCCACCTCCCTTCAGATTTCATACTCTTGCCTCTCTTCCACATACTCCCCAACTTTCAAATACTCTACTCCTCTCCTCATCACACTTTATATTCCATTAATTTTTCCCTCCCCTCAATATTTTCACCCACCTACTATCCTCCCTCCCAGTCCAACCTCTCACTAAGGTGCTACATTTACTACTTACTATTACGCTACTAACCCTCCTCTCTATTGCCACATACCTCCATCATACACTACCAGACCTCCACTACAGCCCCACTTTTCCTCACCAAAATGGCAATTCCCCA
Source organism: Protopterus annectens (assembly GCF_019279795.1). NCBI lineage: Eukaryota > Metazoa > Chordata > Ceratodontiformes > Protopteridae > Protopterus > Protopterus annectens. Next base: position 801,891,427 of record NC_056733.1, on the reverse strand, counting down.
AGTCTATACACTTTCCCTCTATCACGCTCTCTTTTTTCTCATCACAATGCCTATCTTTATAAAATGAAATACCCCAAATCTTATCATCCTTCTAAATCAAAACTAAAGTCTGAGTGCCTCTACTCTCTCATCTCCAATTCTTCTTCTTCCTTCTTAAATATTCTACTTCACTCAGGTGATATTCATCCCAACCCAAGCCCTGACAATCACCTCACTCATCTCTTCTCCATGGCAACTTCTCCATCTCTGCAAATAAGCCCTCAACATCTCACTACCCTATATGCTAAGACTCTTAAAATGATGGCTCTCAACCTCTGAAGTGTCCAAAACAAAGTTTCTGAACTGCATTCCTGGCTATCACTTTATACCCCCGATATTCTCTCTATCTCTGAAACTTGGCTAAAACCTCACATTACTAATAATGAAATCTTACCCCCTTGCTACAATATTTTCTGCCAAGATAGACCTAAAAAAAGGTGGTGGAGTCACTCTGCTATACTTTGTTCAGCTGTCCTTTCACCCATTCCCCTTCAAGCCCCCCCTCTTGTTTTCACCCAGCTGAAATACTCATTGTTAACTGCAACTTAAACAAACAAAAGAAAATAGCTATTGCTTCCATTTACATCCCCCCAGTGAGAATATTCCTACCATTGAACTATTCCTTGCTTGGATATCTCAAACTATCTCCTATGAAAGCATCATTCTAGGAGTTGTTAACATTGACTGGAATACTCTGTGCTGTATCTCTCCAACCTCTAGCATTAGCCTATTTACTTTTTTTCTCAGCTCATAACCTCTCCTACTTGCATAACCTCTAAAACTAACTCCAGCTCTACTCTGGACTGGATTCTTACCTCCTATCCTAATCACTATCATAATCCCACTACACTACCTGAGTCCCTTAGTGATCACCTCCCAACTTTTATTCAGCACCACTCCTCTCAAGCTATTAAATCTCAGATATATAGAGACTGCCGCAACCTATCCAACTTTGACCCAAATAAATTCAGCCAAACACCCTCTTCCATCAACTCATCCATCCTTCACAACCTCCCTCTTGAAGAAGCTGTTCTACAATTTAACAGCATATTTCAAAGCATTCTTAACTCCATGGCCCCCATCAGAAAAAATAAGGGCTAAATCTAATTATGCTCCCTGGGTTACTAAAGATAGTCTCTCCCTCATAGAAAAAAGGGACAGTTCCTGGAAATCCCGGAATAGGCACAAGACGACCTCAAATCTCCAGCTCTATAGAGAACTTAGAAATCATGCTAAAAACAAATGCACTTTGACAAAAAAAACTTTTTACCTCAAACATAAAAAAAAAACCTCAAACCAACCCCCCAAACATTCTGGTCCGCTATCAGCAAAATTATTTATCCTGGTAACCCCCCCCCATCCTTTTATCTCAAAACTGCCACTTTTCTTAATTTCTTCTTCATTAACTCCATACAGAACTTACTTAAACCTAATACTAATCTTATCCCTGACACTCCTCCCCAGCCTCCTCATTCCACTCTTTTCTCCATTAAACCCATCCCCACTTCAACTATCCGATTCTTCCTCAATAAACTTAAACCGTGTTCCCCCTCTTCAGACAACCTTCCATCTTACTATCTTAAGTTAGCAGCTTCCTCCATTGCCTACCCAGTTTATATACTTATCAATCACTCAATAAAAGAAAGTCTTGTCCCTACTGTCTGTAAAAAAATATATACATATTGCCCCTGCATAAAGGAAGAAACTCCATCCACTGACCCTTCAAATTTTAGGCCTATCACTATTCTTTCCCCCTTTCTAAAATTCTTGAAAAGTGTATAAACAGACAGCTCATGTTTTATCACACTCATGAGAACCTTTTCACCCCCACACAACATGGATTCAGACCTCATCATAGCACCACTACTGCCCTTATATTTTTCACTCAAGCAATCTCATCTCTTGATAACAACAAATTAGTCTCCTGCCTGTTCCTTGAACTCTCTAAAGCCTTTGATACTGTATCCCATAAGCTCCTTCTCTCCAAACTAGCCTCCCTTAATCTTTGTAACTCCTCTCTCAGCTGCTTTTCTTGTTATCTATCTGATCAGCTACAATTTGTTAAATGGCTCTCTTCTACCTCCTGTTTTCTCTCTGTTCAAACCGATATGCCACAAGGCTCCATCCTTGGACCCCTCTTATTCAACATCTTTACTAACAACCTCTACCTTTCCTGTCCTCTCTCCACTCTGATTCAATATGCAGATGACTCTACTATCATCTCCATATCTGATAAACTACCTCACCTACTCACTCTTAATAATCTCTACATTCTGCTGAAAAATGGCTCTCTGCTACTCAATTACTACTTAACCCTAACAAAACTAAACTTCATTCCAACATCTCAAAATCCTTCTCCTCTCCTCTCTCCAAATCACTCTCTAATCAATAAAACTCTGGGAAACTGAATGATGCATGCTGGTTATTGAGCATTCACAATTTGACATGCATAAAAAAAAATCAACAAAAACTAAACACAAAAAATCTGCAAAATTGGACTACTGTACAAAATTAAGCCAGCTTAACTTAACCTTTCTTCCCACAAGCACCCACCTTTCTCATTATTCCCATTATATTCAACTACAAAAGAATCTGACTACTAAGCTTGAACATACATATAATAAAATAGCTCACTTTGCCAGTAATCTCCCTTATTGAGCACACCACTGTCTTGCCCTAAAGAAACTCAACTGACTTAAACTCCAACACCAAATCCTCCTGCCACAGCTCCATCTGACTCACTCTATCCTTCACCATCCCCTTGTTTGTCCATCTCTGACTAATCCTATCTCCCCTATATCCCTAACCGCAGTTAACATAGCTCAGGCCAACTCCTATTGTCTATCTCCAAACCTAACAAATCCACTGGTAAGATACTCTATAGCCATTCTGCCACCTCTGCCTGAAACAAACTTCCTCTACATTTACACACAATTGCTAATATGCACAGCTTTAAAATAGCTTTAAAAGAATACCTGCATATCTCTTGGATCTGCTGCTGCAATGACCCCACTTGAAGATATCCCCCTTGCCTCCCTCTCAACATCTAAGGTCCCCTCTTCTCTTTTCTACCTCAGCTATGTATTTTAAGTCAATTTACTGATCGATCTTCCTTCACACCTAACTTCCCTCCTCTCAGTCTCCTTCTCTTCTTCTACCCCCAGTCCATGTCTCCTCTTAAGGTTTTACATTGCAATTACTGTCATGTTGAATGTTACAAATTGTTTTAAATCATTGACTTTCTTTTTTAGTCTAATAGGTTCCTATGATTTACTTATATGTTCTTTTCTTTGTTTTTTATGTATTTCTTACTTCCTTTGTATAAAGACCAATTGTTCTCCTACTTTAATTTTTTGTATTAATCAATGTATTGATTATGTAATTGGAACTTTTCTCTTTGGGTCTCTGCTGAAAAAGAGCATCTTGCCCAGTCAGACTAACCAGGTAAACAAATGTCATATAAATAAATAAATAAATTACTAGGCTACCGGCCATGGCATATACAGTCCTAGCCATTATTATACCATTTAAACACAAATCATTATAGCTATATGATGGAAGATAGTAGGGTTATGTGCATATGTCTGCATGTGACTGATTTAATACACACTGCCTCTCTCCATATGTGACATGTGTATGACACCATGACAGAAATAGCAATCACATATCCAGTGGTCAAGAGATGGTTGTAGATAGTCATAGAGGGGTTCTATTTGTATGCTTCTTTGACAAGAAGACATCCTCAGTGTTCTGCAGAATGGATGTTATGTGGACAGACGGAAAATGGGATGTGGATTCAGGGGGCTATGTAAAAAGTTCTCCCGAGTGAGAGTCACATAAAAAGAAATTCAAAACATCACATAATAAGTGTAATATACTACTAACCACATACACACACCACTTTCCTGAGGTCAGATATAAACACCACACCTGTGTAGGTATAGAAGCTGTATTTTATACAATATTAAGACAAGCACCTTCACAGATGTCTAACATTAACAGTGCCAGTGCACACTTTATAGAACATGACATCATCAGTGTATGTTAATAGGAAGATGTTGGGAGGGCTGTATGAAAGTTGTAGAGTCATGTAGCAGTATAAAACTATCTTCTGACTGCTACTTGAGTGAGGGTAGCAGGCTCTACAGTCATTCTCTTCTGCTGACACACACACACACACACACACACACACACACACACACACACACACACACACACACACACACACATTAATTGCTGTAAGATTATAACGCCTACCTATTTAATTACACAAGCTAGAGAATACAGTACTTAACATGCATGCCACTTCGGACGTCTGATTTTGATAATGTCACAGTGCACTTTATAGAAGATGACATTATCATAGTGTCACAGGTAATACTGTTAAGAGACTTGTGTGCAAAGCCAGGAATTGTGATATGACTGTGTGAGTGCAATTTGCAAATGTACATATAAATACATCCTGGCAACCTAGGTGAAAGAAGCTATTATGAATGCATATTGCAGAAGTGAGATAGAGCTGTACCTGTTTACGTCCCAACCCATAATACTGAATTTCAACATACTAAATTGTAAATTGGACCATATAAAACCCAGACTAGGTGGGGGGCTATGCCCCCCAGACCCACAGAGATGGGGGCTATGATCCCCACACACCCCAATGTGGGGGGCTGTGCTCCTCACACCCTTCTAACTATATACACTAACTCCAGTATTGCACTACAGTGGGGAAAAAGGCATATACCATTCACGTACCTTAGAGTAGTCTACATGCTGCTAATTCTATGCCCTTTTCCCCACTGTAGTGCGATCCTAGAGTTAGTATATATAGTTGAGGGGTGGGGGGGCATTGCCCTCCCCACCTAGTCTGGTTTTATATGGTCCAGTTTACAATTTAATATGTTGAAATTGATTATTATGGGTTTCAGTCTTATGGGTTTCGGTCAAGTGACATTTCACTCTTTGAATATTTTTTGAAATTTCAGTCTTTTGGTCTCAGTCAAATGAGGTTTCTGTTATATGATAGGGATCTGTTCAGACACAGGGCCAGACACAATGGCTTCCTGCCATTCCAAGTGTTACTTAACTTTGGCTATCTCAATCTCTGCAGCTGTTATGTCTGATTTTTTAGTAGCATTTTTGGTTTTGTTGTGCTTTCTGACAGAAGGATTACATGTGTCATTGTCTGCAGTGGAAGAACAGATATAATGTTGTCAACTTTAACTTAATTTTCTTTCTTTTTATTGAAACATTCTGTTACTATATATATGACATTCAAGACATCAACAAATAATTAGCAATTCTGTATCTAGAAAATGCAAATAAATCTAAATAATAATAAGAAATTGATACATTCAGCATGAACTACTTGAAATTTGTACATCACACAACACATGCTGTGAAAAAGCGTAACGTCTATAACAGAAACTGTATACAAGTATAAAGGGAACTGAAGAACAAACAGGGAGAGTTGCCATGAAGAGAAAGGATAAGATATAATCACAGAATCACATTCATTGAGTGATATCAGAAGGTGCAGCTCTAGGTGTAATATCTGTTGTATTAGTTTGACATGACAACTAATCTAGAACGTGTACCCTCGTGGAGTTAATTAGGAAAGCTTTTGTGATACAATCAGTAGGGGTGAGTTGTCTGAAGGACCTGAGGGACCGTCTAATAAAATATGTTCTTCTATTAAAGATCCAAGAGAGCAGTCCATTCTCAGGGACAGAGAGAGAGAAAATGTGAAGGCAGACTGCCATGCTGAGGCTATCTATGCTCTAACAATGGCAGAGACCACAGAACTTTTTCAGTATGTAAAGAAAGAAATGTGAGATAATAGTGTTTTAGAGTGTACTGGGGTTGTTTTCAGAACAGGTTCAACCAAGCCATGTGTCTAGTCCATTATTTATACATGGGGGGCAATCCCAGAATTTACATTCAACATTCAACGTACCAGTATCCACCACATAATGCACGCACTCAGGTCCCTCAACAACAGATGCAAATATGACTCAGTCATCGTACATGTGAGTGTGAATGACCTGAGATGTAGCTCCCTGGATTACATGAAAAGAGATATGAGGGAGTTCTCAGATTATGTAGCCCAGACTGGTATGACCCTAGCCCTGAGCAGCATCCTGCCATCACCCAGAATGATACCACAGTGCAAGCAGAAAATGATTGACTTCAACAATTGGCTAAGTTTCTGGTGTCATTCTAAGGGGATCCAGTATCTGTCTGCCTGAGATGACATGATTGACAGACCTCAATGCTTTGCCAGAGATGGCCTGCATTTGCCACCCCTGGGCTTCCAGATACAGGCCATGGGTCTTGCCAACCCTATAGTGCCTTTTTAGGCGCTGTTCCAAAGACCAAATTACCACCATAACAGCTACAAACAAATGCAGTCTGAGGGTCATGCTGCTCAATGCTAGAAGTCTAAATCTCAAAATGCATTCGCTCGAAGCACTCCATAAAATGGAGAACATCAACATTTGTGCTGTAACAGACCCCTGGTTTAAGGCAGCAGAAAACACCCCTACACTACCAGGTTATAACTCTTTCCACACCTTTTGGCCCCAGAACTTGGACTGAAGCTCCAAAGGCAGTGATGATTCCATATTCATAAAGGATGCGCACACCTCCAGACAGGTAGCCCAACATAACATATCAGAGATACTTTAGGTGCAGCTAGCATTGGGTAAGACAGTGTTTCAGGTCATAGCCTGCTATAGGTCCCTAACCATGTTACAAGACACACTCCATGTTCTTCAGCACCCTGGAGAAAATTAGGGTCCAACCTAACACTCTCATACTAGGCGACTTCAACAACCCCTCCATTAACTGGGAAAACTACTCGTGTACCAATACATTTCCTAGAGTTCATTAATTCCAATGCCATGGACCAGCTCGGTCTTATCCCCACTAGAGATAGCAACATCCTTGATCTTGTCATTACTAACATGGGCGACCGTTGATCTACAGCAATAGTCAGCTCCTCCCTGTTTAGATCCAGCCACAAACTAATCACCTTGGAAATACACCCCCCCCACACACAAAGGCAACCACCATGAAAAACTTCTCTAAAGCTAACTTTGGGCTCCTAAAAACAGAGGTGGCTAACCTTACGGCACCCATGCAAATGGAGAATAGTTGCAGGACTGCTGAATCATCCACCAATGCACTGTACGGACACGTACACAAATGCATTGAGCTTGCCATACCCAATAGAACCAAGATGCTATCCTCCAAAAAAAGGAAGCCAATCTAGTGGTCCCCTGCCATAAACAAACTCTACAACAGTAGGAGGAAACTGATGTGGAATAAGGTGAAGTCTCAAGCCTGGAAAAAGTCCCTTATCAGCCTCAACAAAAAGATGAGATCCCTCATCAAATCCTTTAAAGCTAGCTATGAAAACAGAATTGCAGCAGATAGTAAAGACAACCACAAGGCCTTCTATAGTTATGTAAAGAATCTCCATGGCAATATCCAGATTTGCTCTGAGCTACTGCACAATGGTACCTCCTATACCAAGCCAACAGATATTGCCAATATACTGGCTGACAGATTCAGTGCCAACCTTACCCCTCCCCCCCAAAGGACCAATCACAATATCAGTAGATTGCCAGGCATCCAGTATTACTGCTGCACATGTTAAAACAGCACTGTCCAAGGCCAAGAATACAGCTTCTATAGGACCCGACAATATCCCTGGCTGTATTCTACATGAACTACAGAGCAAAGTGGCAGCTCATTTATGTGCCCTGTTCAATCACAGCCTCACCTCAGGCTTTGTCCCTACCGAATGGCGCACTGCTATAGTCATCCCTGTCCACAAAGGAGGAGTAACTGCAGACCCTGGGAACTATCGCCCCATTAGCCTGATGAGTCTGATATGCAAAGCTATGGAACGCATCATCATGGACCTAATAATCATGGATATAGGGAATCTCCAAACTCTGGATCCCATACAGTTTGATTTTGTGAAGGGTAGATCATGTCTGCTCAACTTGGTCGACTTCTTTGAGTCAGTCACCAGAGCTGTGGATGAAGCAAGGTGGTTCATACAGTCTACCTTGATCTGGCCAAGGTCTTTGATACCATTCCCTACTTAAGAATCATAGAAAACCCCTCTAAGCTAGGCATCAACCCCTATATCACTAGGTGGGTTGCAAACTGGCTTACAGACAGAACCCACAGTGTGAAAGTAGCTGACTCCAAGTCAGACTGCTGACTAGCTACAAGTTAAGTCCCACGGGGTTAAGTCCTGCATCCTCTCCTGTTTGGTATCTACTTCTCTGAAGTCCAGCCCAACATGAAGGGACTCAGGCTGACAAAGTTTGCAAATGACTGCAAGTTGAGAGCTATTATTAACTCCCCAAGTGATGTTGACATCCAACAGAATGGCCTCACTGAGACCAACAACTGGTATCAGAACCATGGCCTTAAGCTCAATGTCAAAACATGTGTCATCATCCCCTTTGGGAAAAGTCCAGTTTCCATAAATTACCACATTGATGGTAGTCCACTGAACACAGAAGGTGTTATAAGAGATCTGGGAACACAGGTTGACAGCAACCTCTCTTTTGATCACCACATTGCCACTGTGGTCAGAAAGTCCTTCAATGTGGCACATCTCATTACTAAGGGTTTTGCATCCAGGAAGAAAGAGGTAATTGTCTCCCTCTATTCTTCCCTCATTAGGCCAATCATTGAGTACAATGGCCCATTTGGCATATATCTCACTAGACACCTGCAATAATTGGAGAGGCCACAAAAGAACCTCACAAAGAGGTTTCTAGGCTTGAAACACTTGTCCTATATGGACAGGCTCAAAAAACTCCAACTTGTCTCTTTCTCATATTGCCTGCTTAGAGGCGATCTCTGCTTGACTTACAAAGGCATGTCTGACCCAGCTCTTTTCGAAATGCTTCATCTAAAGAAATCCCAATCCCTCCACACATCATGCTCCAGAGACCTCAACCTCATTACCACAATCAACAGAACGTACTGGAGGGACAGGTTCATAACTCAGATACTGCCCATGCTATGAAATAGACTTCCCATACATGTCAAGCAGAGCACCTTGCTGACCCTCTTCAAGAGAAATCTTGATGAGTGGATGGGAAATAGAAAATTCACCCTGAGGATAACTCCAGTGCCTCTGCTCGACAGAGGCACTGGGAATTAAGGTCGAGTGGCAGGATGCCAGAGTAATCCTATGGCTAGGCTTGTAAAGACCCCATGTCCATTAGCCTAGTACACACCTATGAACCTATGAACCTATGTGTGTTAACCTATCTGCATGCCTGGCATGTTATTAAGTATGCCAGTACCTTACTCACAGTAGTAGATGGAGCCAAATATCCTTTGTGTATAAAAAATATTGCCTTCTCAAAAGTATATGGGAAGACTCTGAGATGCTTAATTACCTGTAATGGAGTGTTGAAAAGTACTCCAGAAGAGTCAAAGTTCAAGTAAGAGAGCCAGAAAGCAATAAAATCAATAATATTCTTCCTAGAGGCTGACAGCAACAGCATATATATATATATATATATATATATATATATATATATATATATATATATATATATATATATATATATATATAAAATATTGGATACCTTGTAATGATATTTTGGTGTTATAAGTATTGCTAGGTTAGGGAGAACTTCAGAGATATGAAGAAACAGGCATGAAGTGTGGGTTGTAAATGGAGATGTGTAGATCATATACCAAATCCTCAAATACTTTCAAAAATCAGCTTTAATTAAATATTGTGTTTATTATAAATCATCACTGTTAACCAATGTATACTTTCCTTCCAATGTTGTCATCAAATCTGATAACAACCTGATACCTTTGTCATCCCAGGATTGGTCAATGAATGAAGATCCATCAGATTTAAACTGTGGGCTTTTCAAATGGGAGACGCAACCCCCCCAAATATTAGACCAGTCCAAATGTTTCTTTATTCCTTAAGAGCAATATGAGTCTGGGAAACAGACTGCCAAGGTTTTAGATGCTGGGGAAGAGATTTTGTCTACCAGCTTAAACCTCAGTGATTTAAGGGAATTGATAATGTCACCCTCCATTAGTGCCCAGTGAAGAAGGGACTTAGGATTTAGCAGAAAAATATGTAATAGTAAGAAAGCTTTCATGTATGCACCCTAATTAGGAATTTCCAAACCTGGCAATGAAATGAGGGAGTACTGTGCATCACTTTTAGCTTTCACTCATTCCATAGAAAGGTATTTATTAACTTAATCAGCCTCTTTAACCCAGGGTGGGAATGTGGGTAAGAATGTGTTGAAAACAGTAGAACAGCTGACATGAAGCCATCATATTAATCTCTGCTAAACAGCCCATTAGAGAGGAGTGCAGAAGACACCATGAGTGGACCCAAACATAGGCCTTATCCAAAAGGTCTCTGAGATTAATCTACTATATCTGCATGAAGCTTAAGTAATAGGGAAATGATTTAGAACCTTTTAAAAGGATAGAAATGCTGATGTCCCTTAGGGCTTTAGCTGCTTGGTTTACAGTGATATTTTCTGTTTTAGTAGCATTTACCTTTAGATTTAACAGTGCACCAAGGGCTTCTAGCAAGAAATACATCTTTGGTATATTGTTTAGAGGGTCTGCTGTAAGAATTAAGCAATCATTGGCAAACATTAAGGTTACTTTTTCTTTCTTTCAACAACTGAGAAGGGAGAAGTCACTCAGGATGTAGTGGAGTGTTTTTTTTTGTTTTTTTTTTTACATCAGAAGAGAAAGAAAGTCTTGCTTGGTGCTCACAACACATTTTTTATCGTATTTTTCACTTTTTTTTTTTTTTTTTTTTTTTTTTTTACAAAATACACTGGTAATCCCCACTTACAATATAAGTTTTATTATGACTAATTCTAGTGATTCACAGCTCCTCAAAAACATCCTCACAAAGAATTGGGCCCTAATAAATGAGGATTTAGTAATTAGGCAGAAATTAGGGGAGAGACCGAAGTTGACATTTAAAAGAGGGTGGAATTTAAAAGGGTTGCTGGAGATTAAAATGAAGCCTTTTACACCTAATATAGGTATATTTAAATGTGGCCATTGCCATTTTAGCAAATTTATTAAAGTCACTAAAAAATTACAGGTAAACAACAGTACATTTAACATCGATGATAGATACAATTGGGACAATAAAGGGGTTGTTTACCTGGCTAAGTGCCAACTTTGTGCAAGTTGTTATGTAGGCAAGACAGAGCAACATTTTAAACAATGAATTTATGAGCATCAGTACGATATAAGAAAACAAAATAGTATGAATGCACTGGCTAAACACATTATAGAAAACCCTGACCATGACTTCCAGTACTTCATTATTGAGTAGGTTCCAAAAGATTTTAGAGGGGGTCCATGGACTTTGAAATTGGAAGAAAGGGAGTTGTTATAGCAATTGCGATTAAATGCCTATGCCTACCCAGGTTTGAATGACTACTGCTCCTTGAAATGCATTCTGAAATTAAAAGCGCTTTAAAGGTGACAAGTTGTTTCTTTTAGGAAATTTGGTTTATATGGGGTTATGTTTAGGATGATACCGTATAGTAACAATTATTATGATGATTTAGTAACATTTCAGATTTTTTGATATAAGTTTTATGGTTGAGTGAGATTTAGTGCAAAGTGTAGCTTTAAATTGTTAAATGAATGACATGACATCATTGAACATTTTATTACTTAAATATGTAAAGCTCACTGACTTATTGTCTGTTGAAGTTCATTTATTAAAGTGGATGAAAGCGCTAACATTAATAAATGGTTGTGAGTGGAACTCTTTGGCGTTTTTAGTCCCTGGACCAGATAGTCAGTACACCAACCAGGGGTGCAACCATACTGGATCTGGTCCTCACTAATATGGGAGGGTACTGCACAGCTTCTATTGTAATGCCTTCCCTGGTAAGGTCAGACCACAGAATGGTCTCCTTTGAAGTAAAAATAAAACCTGGACCCCCAGCTCAACTGCGAATATTCAGAAACTATTCTAATGCTAACCTCCTGCTATTAAGTGAGAATCTGGCAACATTTCAAGCCCCTATAAACCCTGAGAACACTTTTGCCTATGCAGTACTGTTGAACTAACTCAAAAAGCAAGCCACAATGGTGGTATCACAAAATCAATTGGATGTATAGCAGAAGGAAGAAAATCATGGCAAAAATTAGGAGGTGCAACACCCAGAAGGATAAAAGCACTCTCATCAAACTAAACAAACAACTCAGAGGACAAATAAAGTCTACCAAAGCCCAACTTGAGGCAAGTTTTGCCTCCCAGGTCAAGGATAACCACAAAGCATTATTTAGCTAGCTATGTCCACAACCTCAAAGGCAATACACAGTTGTGTGCAGAGCTCATTGTAAATGGAGCCACCTATACTGTGCTAGAAGGTATAGGAAACCTCCTGGCTGATAAATTCAGCTCCAACTTTACTCCTCTCTCCCCCTCAACTGCCCCTCTGGAAATATCATCAACGGTAACTCCCCCTTCTATCACTAGGGAACAGTTCCTTAATGCTCTCCCTAAGACCAAGAACACTGCATCAATGGGCCCAGACAATATCCCAGGATGCCTTCCAAATAGCATGAAATATGACTTATTAGGGCCTCTGGAATTACTATTTAACTGTAGCCTCCAAACAGGCTTCATGCCTCATGAATGGAGAAAGGCAACAGTCATCCATCTGCACAAAGGTGGGCCATCTACAGACCCTGAAAACTAAAGAACCATAAGTCTCACTAGTCTTATATGTAAAGCCATGGAAAGAATTATCATGGAGATGATCAATAGAGACATAGTAAACCTCCAGACACTGGACTCAACATAGTTTGGTTTTGTCAAGGGTAGATCATGCCTACTTAACCTGGTGGACTTCTTTGAAAAGGTCACCAAAGCAATGGATGAGGGCAAAATCGTTTACACTGCCTACCTTGACCTGGCCAAGGCATTTGACACAATACCTCACTCAGGCATTGCTGACAAACTCAAGAGCTTAGGTTCAAACCCGTATGTCACCTGGTGGATAGTCGACTGGCAAACAAACAGGACCCAGAAAGTTAGAATTGGGGAGTGCACCTCTGCAAAGAGTCCAATCAGAAGTGGAGTCCCTCAGGGATCAGTCCTTGGACCGCTCAGTTTTGGCATTTACTTCTCAGAAGTCAAAGCTAATGTCAGTGGTCTCTGGCTGACCAAAAGGTGGGGCTGACACAGACAAATAACTGGTGTCAGAGCCATGGACTAAAACTAAATGCCAAGAAATGCATAACAGTATCCTTTGGGAAGTCACCCATCCCTGATAACTATCATATTAACAACACACTTCTTTGAGTTGACCCAGTAGTCATGGACTTAGGGGAAACATATAGATAGTAATCTAGCTTTGATCATCACGTGTCTACATCGGTGAGGAAATCATTCTATGTTATGCAATTTATAAACAAATGTATGGCATCTAAGTCCAAGGAAGTCATTGTTCCACTGTATACAGCATTCATCAGACCAGTCATTGAGTACAATGCACCCTTTGGTATGTATCTAACCAGGCATATCCAAAAACTGGAACATCCACAGAGGTTCCTCACTAAAAGAATACAGGTTGTAAGTAATATGTCCTATGCAGACTTACTCAAGGACCTATTCCTGTATTCTGTCATTTGCAGGCTTTTGAGGGGAGATCTATACCTGGTATACAGGGCATTGTCAGACCCCACTGTGATGGACCACATATCCACAAAACAAACAGTAGCAGAATTACTCATTCAGCCTTAAACCTTAGCTGTGATATAAATAGGACCTGCTGGAGAGATAGGTATGTATCTTAGAGACTACCCTTTCTATGGAACAGGCTCCTCATCCATGTGAAGCATAGTTCTTCCCTAACCAAATTCAAGTGCAACTTGGACAATTGGATGGGAAATCATAAATTCATACCTGGTTTGGCACCTATGTCTCTAATGCAAAGAGGTAACCTGTAAATGGTTCATCTCCCAGGCCCATGATGGCACTTATCAAGGGTATCAGAACTTTCAGAGATTTGGGATGCATGGCTAGGCTTAAAAAGGCCCTTGTGGTTGTTAGCCTAGTAAACACCCACCTATGAACCTATAAGGCTGCAAGACAATTTATAGTGGATGACATCAGCACTGGATGTTGGAGAGAAGATGTTGGGAGGCCTGCATGAAATGGATGTGTAGGCATGTGCAGATGTCAGAATAGTAGTACTCCATGGGATTGGAGAGGTAACTACCAGATACATACTTATGCTCTTTTGATTGGACAGACACACACACCCCAATTAACTGCAGTGAGATTAGAACCCTTACCTAAGTACACAGAGTAGAGAATTCAGTACCTTACACAAGTGCCACAGCACAAGTCTGACTTTTACAAGGCTGCAGAACAATTTATAGTAGATGGAATTAGCACTGGATGTTGGAGAGAAGATGTTGGGAGGCCTGCATGAAATGGTTGTGTAGGCATGTGCAACTGTCAAAATATTGGCACTCCATAGGATTGGAATGGTAACTGGATACACACTCATGCTGTTCTGACTAGACAGTGACATACACACAGCCCAGCTGACTGCAGTGAGATTAGACCCTTTATCTAACTAAATACCCAGACTAGAGAACTCAGTATTTTACACAAGCAAACTCAGTAATTTACCAAAGTGCCATGGCACATGTCTGACTTTTACAAGAATGCAGAACAATTTATAGTGAATGACATCAGCAATGGATGTTGGAGAGAAGATGTTGGGAGGCCTGCATGAAACAGATAGCTAGTCATGTCCAACTGTCAGGATATTAAAGTTCTGCATGTTACCAGACTGATGAGTGTACAATGTGTAGTATTTGCTGTTGTGTTTTCAATGTGCATGTGTACTTAAGGGACAGCTTTGCAAACTATATGCAAACAGCTGTCCACATTACTAAAAGTACTTGGAAAAACAAAATGTGCATCATCATTATAAAGATGTGCAGGTATATAAGAAAGCATTTGTTATTTATTTCTGTAGTGTACTTGATATATTTGTGAGCAAGTACTGAGGGACCAAGACTGCAGTACATGGAGGGAGGTGATAGATGGCTGCAGTATACATATGTTTTTTTAAGTGCCTTCATTTAGTTTGTATTTTTAGATATAATTTCATGGGATGAAGACTAAATGGACAGTACACAACTATAATATATACTATGGTACACTCTTCATAGCTCACATCCTTGCAGTGGGGTTGCACTAACAATGGCAAAGTGTTTGTGTAAGCAAAATACACATTTCTAATACTTTCCCTGTTTGTGCATAGTTAAGTGGCAAGCAAACACAAGCCTCATTGATAACATTATGAGAGTTCTGAGTAGAGTGCATGAAACACACCTGCTGCTTAGTTGACTCTGTGGCAGATGATGTAAATGCATTGACATTTTTCTTTAGGAGCCCATATGATATAGGTTTTAATTCCAGATGTAAGTAATAATTTTAAAGAAGTAGTGATAATGCAATGAAATAATTCTTTATACTATATTCACTGTGTGTTAATGTGTTACCATAGTCCGATGTGCTTAAGGAGCATTGCATGTTGATAATCCCACCACTTAATAGCTGATCACTGCCACTCAGCAATGGTGAGCAATGCCAAACTCCACACAAACATCAATGCCAAAGAGTGAAAGGCTCTATTGCTTTCTTGTTACTTATGTGTGCTGTGTGTGATTCTATTGTTTGACCAGATTATAGGTATGAAAATGGGGTAAATAGGAAAGTGGTGAAATGGTGGGCTAGCAGGGGGAATAACAAAGGAAAGAAATATAGGAATTTGTAGGAAGGAGGTAGAAAAGTACCATAGCTATTCACTTCAACAGTGTAAAATGAAAATATGTACAGAATATTAGCTGAATTTGGGCTGTCACATCAACAAAGAGGGGTGACAACAGCTCAATCATGTTGTATAGTCAATTGGGCAAAATCAAATGTGTAAGAAGACCTGTGAGAAATGGTGAGCTATGTATGGGATATATATATATATATTTTTTTTTTTTTTGTGGCACAGGTGCCTTTTTTCTGATTCAGTAAGAGATGAAAGTTGAATAAGGGACATTGGTATTTCTGGGTCAGGTAAGTTAGTCCCCCTGCAAAAGCCTTCAGCTGTGGCACCTTACAATGAGTCCAATAAAGATTCTGTACTCCTGAACACACAACCTCTGTCCCCTAAATTGGGAACCTTCCCTTCTAACACCACATAACACAGATAACACAGCAACAGATAATAATGATTTCCTGACAATGCCTGTTATATGGTAGTGTTCAAACCCAAGCAATGATGCCAACCACATTTGCATAATGTTAAGTGGAGAGCAACAGTTCCAAACATAGAGGAAATCAGTTTGGGGAATTAGAAGGTTAATCTGATACTTGGCATTAGTTTGAGAGTTGTTTGCTGCTGTAACTGTTAGGTGATTTAACTTTGCAGACATGTATGCAGGGCATAAAGTTTATGAACTGGCACATTTTTGTGTGGCTTTACACACTAATAAAATTAATTTTTACAATGTGAGATTCAAACCTATGCATAAGAAACAAAACATTTTCTTCCACAGTGGTGATTTTTCATCCTTGTCACAGAAGAAGTGCTTCTCAGACATAGTCATGAACTATATGGGATAACCATGTATGTGTGTATCCTGACAAGGTCCTGGTTCATATATTCATTTTCTATGGTTATTACAGAAGTCTGAAGGCCATCAAAGGCTAGAGAACACAATTATAATTACAGAAATATAATAGTATACCCTCAGTCACAAAAATAATTCATATGAAGTCCACTTCTATACATACTTATTATTTATAATTGTTTACATTTTTATGTGTTTATTAAAATTGAGTGAACAACCATTAATAAAACTGGGAGTGTGTAATATTTTTTTCATGTGAATTTTAATATAAGATAAAATGTAACAGCAGTAAAACTATTTGGAATTTGCTGCATTAGAACCCAGGACCATCTGTATTGCAGACCTATACTTACACAGGGTACCACAAGAATAGTTAAATGAGAGTTGTATTTTTTCCTATTCATTAATTTCTGTGTGCTAACCGCTGTACAATGCCACTTACCATGTTTGCATGGTACCCAATGGAATTAATAGAATGTATCCATTTTAAAATTGCTGACTGTCTGCTTCCTCTCTGCAGGTGTTCTAGACCTGCAGGTGGTGGGGAAGGTTGCTAAACCCTGTGCAATATTGCTAAACAGTGTTGGATGATGGGAAGCAAAAAATGCAACAATGTATCCTTTGGAAAATTAAGAATGTCTGCAGGTGTTCTGTCTGATTGAGTGTGCATCATTAGTCCAGGTTTGCATGACGGTAACCTTCATGCAAATGAGATAACCAAAGCTATCATTAAAAGACAAAGGTGGGACTTGAATCCTGATCTACAAATAGTATAAGATGTGTGGATCAATGTGTTTAGCAGATGTGCTACACACACAAGTGATCCACGGGAGTAGTTGATGTAATGGTTATCAAAGAAGTACTTTCATGACATTTATTGTGTTTCCCCATTTCTAGTGTTTGCGCTAAGCTGTGCACCATGTAAATACTGGCATTAAAAAAAGAAAGATTAAACAATAAACTAAAAAAGAAGAAAATAAATCTAATAAATAAAAGCACAAAATTATGTTAGTACACATGAAAGATTTTTATATAAGTCTAGATTTGAACTCTCACACCAATGAACCTTCAAAACAGAGTAATGATATATTTGCCAGAGAAGCAGCTTTGCAGCTGAGAATGAAATCATTGTTCATACAAGCAACTGCAACATCATTCAAAGTATTAACAAGACATATGACAGTTGTACACTTCTGAATTATTTGTGCCTGTATTAATTTCAGATGTGCAATGAGTGATCAAACAACTATTTATGGCTATTGTTTGCAGAAATGCAACTCTGTCTTATCTCTTTGTTGCTCATTCTTCTCTTATCTGATCAGTAGTCTGAGACATGCAATCTGTAAAGTATTCTGTGTTACTGTCATTAAAATGTGTGAGAATATTAAATGACAATAATATACAGTTTTCAACAAATAACACAAAACTGGCAAGCATTCCCAAAAGCACAACTTCCAGCACAAAAATGATAACAATCCTGAACAAGGTACAAGGTATTCCTTAGGACAATAAAGACCCATCAAGAAGCATCCAGTGTCCAATATAATAAAATGTATTCAATGAATTATCTTACTTCCTTTTCTTCTAATAGGACTTTGATGTTATCTCCCCTTGGGTTAACTGTAAGACATTCTAAAATTGCAAATTTAAATAAAGTGCATGAGGGACTACCATCTAAATACCTAAATAGGGCATTATTCCTATCCTGTTTTCTAATGTGGTAAGTGTGTTCATAAATCCTGTTCTTAAGGGCACTATCTGTTTTCCCTATGTAAAACCCTGAACATGTGCAACACTTAGCTAAATAGACCATGGGCCGGATTCATGAAGGCTTGCACGGAGTGTAAGACTAGTGTAAGATGGCAGACAGGCAATGTGTCTGCCGAGCGATTCAGCAATAGCCGGCAGGGGCATGCATGAGAGCTTCTAAAGCTACTCTTGCATGGACAGTGTTATGGTATGCAAATTACCTCATTTTCTGCTGAAAGCTATGCAAATGAGGTAAATTTGTGATCCAGGAAACACTAACCTGTCCGTGTAAGAGTAGTGTTATCTGCAGAAATGTATTCCGTTGGTAACAGAGTACCATTCTGCAAATAGCTAAACGGAGCTATGACAACTCCAAATAAAGGATGCTTCTAGTCGAGGAAGCATGCCAATGGCCAAATATAAGGCCATTGGCATTTGCAAATGTTGTAAATCCTTAAAATCCAAATTTTTTTTCCCCGATCGCCGATGTTTAAGCATAGCGCGGCAGCGCGCAAACATGCTGCACTTTAAATAAAATGAAAATAAGTGAAAAATAGCCACAAATGTGCATTTTTACTAAAAACTTGTTCTACCATGCAGATGAATGGCAGGCTGAAAACAACATGGCCACTGAGTAGTGGTTGCTAAGGGGGGGGGGGAGCTCAGTGTGAGAGATGTAACTAAGCATTAGAAGGCAATCCTATGAAAATGAGGATAAGGATAGTGAATCCCAATTTTTCCCGGCATGTGAGCCATGTCCCTAGAGTGTAAGTGTAGGAGTAGTGTAGTAGTAGAGTAGAAGATAGGTGACATCATGAGGGGGTATGTCTGAAAGACTGTAAGGTGATTGGAGCACAGTGGCTTGTGTTTGCCCTGAGTTGCTCAGGATTGAAAGAGGCATGTGTACAGTGATACTAGCTGAAAGCAAGAAACCAAAGGTGTACACCGTGGATATAGCTGAAATTACTTGCAAACGGGCACACAGCGTGTGCACTTGTTTATGCGCCGCTGCCCTTTGTGGAAACAGAAAGGGAAAAAGGAAGTAAAAGAAGTAGTAGGAAGTTAACCAAGGAGAACTAGCAGAGCTGCCAGGTGAAATATATCAGAATCAGCCAAATACACAGGCAGTAGACTAGCCCAGCCTAACCCAGCACTTTAAACTCTGCTAACAGCAGTCTACCCTGTTTTTTCACAAGAACTCTGCAACACTGCAGTATACAAAGAGTGAAACCTTAAAAAGCTTAAGGCTGTCAAAATCTTAGGGGCTGCTATAGCTATCATAAATGAACATGTGCAAGGTGCTGAGGGTGGTGATGTTGTGAATGCTGCTAAGCAACCCGCAGTGAGGAGAAGGAGAAGAGTGTGCAGGCCCAGGGTAACCTAACAGGGGCTACATGAGCTGGAGATAATGGAGCACTATAGAGTGGACAGAGACCTCCTGCAGCAAATTCAGTGGATACCAAGGTATGTGTTGGCCTACGAATACTAGCTACAAGTACCTTCCAGAGACCAACTGGTGATATGATGGGGGTTTCACAGGCATCAGTATCCAGGATACTGCACCAGTTCCTGGATGCCATGTCAGCACATGTTGGTGAGCATGTATATTTCCCCAATTCCAATGAGGCATTGGTCAGCAATATGCATCTTTTCCACCAAATAGCAGAATACCCTGAGGTGGTGGGTGCAATAGAGTGCACGCATATACACATCAAAGCACCACCCGGTAAGCAGGGTAGTGTCTACATCAACCGCAAGGGCTTCTCCTCCATTAACTGCCAGGTCATGTGTGATGCCCAGGGCATAATAATGAATGTGTCTGCTGGCTGCCCTGGAAGCTATCGCGATTCCCACATCTGGCATCTGATGCAGCTGTACCAGAGATTTGCCAATGGGGGCATCCCTGATGGTCACCTATTGGGGGATGCTGGATATGCACTGGAGCCGTGGCTGATGACACCCATCAGAAATGCACACACACCTGAACAAGAACTCCATAATGAGGCACATGCACAAACAAGAAACACTATTGAGCATGTGTTTGGGATGCTCAAGTCATGGTTCTGGTGCCTGGACACATCTGGCGGAGCCTTGCAGTACTCACCAACTACATGTACTCAAATTGTCATGGTATGTGCCATGCTACACAATATCATCCCGCGAAAACACCTGCAGCAGGAACAGCATGGGGCAGGGCCAAACAGCCCCCACCAATGCCAGGGCCTACACAGGCACAGCGTGACTCAAAGGAGGAACAACCTGAGCCTGCCCCAGTAGGCAGAAGGAGGTGTGCCCAGTATGCCCTGGTTTTGGCAAAGAGGCAATGCATAGCACATACACTGACTCAGTAGGAACCCTGGAAATGACACCTCTCTCTGACTCGCACATACGATAAAAGGGATGCCTAACTTGACACTACCTGTTATCAAACATGTATAGGGAGTGTACCATGTGCATCCGACATAAGCAGCCCTGCAGCACCACCTGAGGCATGATTGCCCGATTTTAAGCAATATAAAGCAGTGCTAAAAACATTTTACCACTATTTGGCATATTTAAGCACAATTGCGCAGAGCTGTGTGCCTCGCAAACCAGCACAACGTTGGGTAACGTTGGGCAATGTTGGGCAAAGTCGACCAAAGCCGGGTAAACACACTCACGCCTGCTTTACTATTCCTTAACCAGTCAGTTCTGCCCAGCAGGAAAATAAAAAGCAGTGACAGGGCTTGAACCCAGGATACTGTGCACTATAGTCAGATTACTGCACCACTAAGCCATGACAGCATTTCACTGGCACAGACACAGCAGGGCAATTGTAGACTAACGCAAACACAAACAAATGCTGTATCATGCCCTCTGAACTTCCCCCCAGGCCTATGCAGACAGATAACAGCAGGCCAGGCAGTGTGATGTGGGTTGGGTAGGCTATGAAGTCACAAACTAATATATGTGAAATGGGAAGCTAAGTTCTGTAGTACAGTAATATGCCTCAGGCCAGTACGATAGGAACAGTACAGACTGAAATGGAGTACCTGACATAGTAGTGCAGGCCTAGCAAATGTGTATAAGTGTCAGGTGAACCCCTCATCCTATGTACACCCACAGTAACAATCAGGTGTGCCCCCTGGGTAGAAATGTACAAATAATAGCTGTCCATCCCTCCTGTATGTAGAAATGTTGATAAGTCTATGCAAAGCGACTCATGGAAGCCCTGCAGGCACAGCATGCTTCCTGTCGATGTACAACACAAAGGTGAGCCCTGAAGTAAAAACCCACTTGATTTTTCACACACATATATATGTCCATACTGGGCATGCTCACACACTTAAATAAACAAAGCAAATGTCAGTCAACAACATACTGAAAGGTCATACAGGGCATGCTCACACACGTAGGCCATGTCTGAGTACAGCAGTGGGCCACACATATCTGGCAGTTGCAGTTCATACCCCAGAAACTTGTCACTTTTCACCAATCCTGCCTTGCGCACATAGTTATATAAAAACAGACCCACATAATATATTGGACTCCTGTCATAATCAAACTATGTACTACAAACACTTAAGTTGTTCAAAGAAAGTGGAAATTCAAAGAAGATCAATAAATCTCCGATCAGTATCATTAACAAACAATGAGCACTCCTAACATTATCTTACCCTAAAACACCACCTAGTGATGTTTGTTGGTATATACCTACACAAGCTGCAATGGTTTAACATGTTATATCACACAAATAAACTTCCAAAAGGAAATTTTATGAGTAAGGGGGGGATGGGAGCCATGCCCGACCATATGCACCACTAGGTGGTGTTTTAGGGTAACTACACAAGCAAAGAGCAATGGAGGCTTGAATAAGATGAACTAGCAGACAATTTTGGAAATTGTTTAAAGGATGGAGTAACAGTGGAGTTTTATTGGACGTTTAGTGATTCATCTCCACCACACTAGGGTCTTTAATGTGGCAACAAGAGCGAGGCGAAATACCTTGAACAACTTTGGGTCACATTAATATGTAGCAACATAAGGTGAGTTCTGGAAATATAAAGATACAGATTTAAATGCAGACATGAGTCATGGAACCTTTATGTATTAGTATATAAGGCAGCTGTATGAGCAATGTTTTTCAGTATTCATACAAATAGGAGAAGTTGCTTAGGATAACTTTATAAGTAAGGATCGCTGAAGAGCCATTTTAGGTGAAGAAGCAAGTTTAGTCAACATGTCAGGAATAAGTGAAAAAAAGGCGGTAAACAAACACACAGGCACTGTGTTTTGTTTTTGCACTTTTTGTATGTTTGAATGGCATTGCTGGTAACTTGTCAACATAGAAGGGAATATTTATTTCTTTTGTTTTTTGTTTTTATAATTTTTCATTTCTTACTTTCATGTTTTGTTTACAAAGTCAAATACTATTGAAAGTACAAAATGTGCTGTGTCTTTTATTCTTGGAGGGTTGGCCTTTTTAAATCCCGTTACAGGGAACTAAGCATTTTTATTGAAATGTGATTTCAACTGTAATTGAAATGTGATTTTATTTTAAAAAGTGGAAATTTGTTGATTCTTGTTGTTTTTCTGAAGAAGTCCTGCTAGGAGTAGGACAAAAAGCAGAAATTAAAACTGAAGGCTTTACCTTTTAAAACTTTTATGTTTTGCTTGGTCCATTGAAGGTGGATATCGATACCATTTGTATTGTTTTAATAGAAGTGGTGCAGTGAGGGCGTGTTCATTTGTCTCAGTTCTTTTTCTAGTTTGTTTTTTGTGTTTGGATTACTAATTACCCTACATATCATCATCCTGGACCCACACACCCCCATTAAGGAAACCATGTTAAAAATGTCTCCAAAGCCAACTTCATGCTTCTTAAGACAAAAGTGCTGAACTGCAGGACACCCATGCAGATGGACAATACAGTTACAACTACTGAATCCTTCACAATTGCACTTTATAAGCACTTACATGACTGCATGCATCGTGCTATCCCAAACAGAACCAAGACAATATCCTCCAAGAAAAGCAAGCCAATCTGGTGTTCCCCTGCCATAAACAAACTGCACAACAGAGGGAAAATACTGTTGCAAATGAGGGTAAAATCCCATGAGGGTAGGAGCTCCACGGTCAACATCAGTAAGAAGCTGTGATCCATGATGAAATTCTCCAAAGCTGGTTCTGAAAACAAAATTGTCACTGATTATAAAAACCACCACAAAGCATTCTATAGCTATGTCAAGAATCTCAATGGCAACACTCAGATCTGCTCTGAGTTACAGCACAATGGCACTGAATATACAGACCCAACTGATATTGCCAATATCCTGGCAGATAGGATCAATGCTAACTTTACCCCCCCTCTCACCCATGAAAGAGCACATCTCTATAATGGAAGACTGCTAAGTTGCTGTCATCATGGCTGCACAGGTAAAACACACTCTCCAAAGCCAGGAACACAGCATCCATGGGACCAGATAACATCCCAGGCTGTGTTCTACACAAACTACAGAACGAGCAGGCACCACACCTATGTACCATTTTAAGTCATAGCCTCACCTCAGGCTTTGTGCCTGCTGAATGGCGCACAGTGACAGTTATCCCACTACACAAGGGGGGAGCCACCATGGCCCGCAGGAACTAGTACCCCATTAGCCTGATGATCCTGCTCTGCAAGACCATTTAATGTATCATTATATAACTTATAAAAAAAGACATTGGTAATCTCCAAACTCTGGACCACAACCATGTTGGGTTTGTAAAAGGCAGATCATGTCTCCTAAACCTGATCAACGTCATTGAAGCAGTCACCAGAACCATAGACAAGGGTAAGGGGGTTCACAGAGCCTATGCAGATCTTGCCATGGCTTTCAACACCATCACCCACTCTGGAATTATAGATAAACCCACTAAACTAGGTATAAACCGCTATGTCACAAGATGGGTTGCCAACTGGCTAACTGACAGAAAACACTGTGAAAGTAGCAGACACCAAGTACGACTTAGGACCAGAGACAAGTGAAGTACCACAGGGTTCAGTCCTGGGTCCTGTCCTGTCTGGTATCTACTTCCCTGAAGTAAACTTTAACATGGAAGGTCTGTGGCTAATGAAGTTTCAAGATGACTGCAAACTAGGAGCCATAACCAAAACTACTGAAGATGTGGACATCCTACAAAAGGGCCTCACTGAGACAGATGCCTGGTGTCAAAGCCATGGCCTCAAGCTCAATGCCAAAATGTGCATTGTTATCCCCTTTGGTAAAAACTCTGTAGCCATGAACTACGACATAGGCGGTAGTATACTTAACACTGAAAGTGTAATAAGAGACCTTGGGTCACAGGTGGACAGTGGACACACCTGTGATAATCACATCCCCGCAGTAGTCAGGAAATCTTTCTACGTGGCACACCTCATCACAAAAGGTGTATCATGCAGAATAGATGAGGACATTGTTCCCCTCTACTCATCACTCACTAGATCCATAATAGAGTACAACGCCCCTTTTGCTATGTACCTCACAAGACATCTACAACAACTGGAAAGCCTGCAGAAATACCTCACAAATAGCATTAGTGCCCTGAAATACATGCCATACATAGACCATCTCAAAATGCTCCAGCTGTACTCTCTCGCATATCGCCTACTCAGAGGTGATCTTTGCCTAACATACACAGCTATATCAAACACAGAGTTGTTGGACATGCTCCACGTAAAACACTCACAATCCCACTGATCTTCGGCCCCAAAACCCAGAGTGAAATACAAAAGGAAGTGATGTATCCATTTACCTTATGGATACCCACACCTTCAGGTTAGTGGCACAGCATGAGGCCTTGGAGACCATGCAAGTGTAACTAACATTGGGCAAAGCTGCTTATCAGATTTTAGCCTGCTACAGATCACCTAGCTTGCCTCAGGAACCTCACTCAGTATTCCTGAGAACAGTGGAAAATATAAAGGTCCTACCAAACACCATTATATGAGGAGATTACAACTACCAAAACACTGACTGGGAGAATCACTCATGTACAACGTCCTTTGCCCAATGCTTCCTAGAGTTTAAAAAGTTAAATGCTCTGGAACAGCTGGCCACCACGCCCACTAGAGGTGACAACATACTGGACCTGATCATCACCAACATGGGGTACCAGTGTTCCACAACAGAGATAAACCTCTCGCTGGTAATATCAGATCATAAAGTAATCACACTGGACATCCACATCACGCCTCCCCACAGTCAAGGAAACCACTGTGAAGAAAGTTTCTAAAGCATACAGCACTCTTCTCAAGACCAAAGTGGAAAGTTCAAAAGCACCCTTGCTATAGGATAATGCTATACAATCTGCAGAATCATTTACAAGTGCATTCTATGAGCATCTACAGGGATGCATGGATCAAGACATGCCAAATAAAACCAAGATGCACTCCTCCAAAAATAGGAAACCAATCTGGTAGTCGTTGCACATAAATAAGCTAGACAACAGAAGGAGGGAACGAACACATGATAGAGCAAACTTCACAAAAGGAAAGGCATTACTGATCATTATTAGGAAGAAACAATGATCGCTCATAAAATAATCCAAGGCCAGTTTCTAAAGACAAATTGCCAAGGAATGTAAGAATAACAACCACAAAGCCTTCATTAGCTATACCAAACACTTATGTGGCAACTCTCAAATATGCTGTCAGCTACTGCAAAATGGAAAAAGGATACACTGAACCAACCTACATTGCCCACATCCTGGGGACAAGTTCAGTGCAAACTCCCCTCCATCACCCCCAGAAGGGCCTGTGTCCATCCCAGAAGAATGCAGAGCACCAGACTTCATGGGCATGCAGGTCAAAACAGCCCTCTCCAAAGCTAAGAACAAAGCATCAATGGGACTGGATGGTGTCCCAGGCTGTGACTTACACCAGCCCCAAAAAGAACTACACCCTCACCTACATTCACAGTCCAGACTCAACCTTACCACAGGCTATGTACCCAGAAAATGGCATACAGCAACAGTCATCGAGCTCCACAAAGGGGGTGCCACAACAGAACCAGGAAACCATTTCCCTATAGGCTTACTCAGCCTGGTCTGCAAAGCTATGGAGCAAATAATCATGGAACCCACAAACAGAGACATTGGGGACCTCCAGACACTGGACTCTACCCAACTTAGCATTGTTAAAGGTAGATCCTGGCTCCTAAACCTAGTTGACTTATTTTAAACAGTTACCAAGGACATAGATGGAGGTGAAAGTAGTCCACACAGACCACCTGGACCTCACTAAGGCCTTTTGACACCATTCCCCATTCTGGCATCATGGACAAGCTTACCAGCTTGAACATTAACAGCTATGTCACAGGATGGGTGGCCAACTGGCTCACAGAGCAAACACACATGTTCAGAGTTGCAGGTGCCATGCATGACTCTAAACCAGTCACAAATGGCATCCCACAGGTTTATTGATCCTGGGACCCCACCTGTTCAGTACATATTGCTCAGAGGTACAGGCAAGCATGGGAGGAGTATGGCTGAACAAGTTTGCAGATGACTGCTAACTGTGGTCCATAATCGACTCCATGGCTGACACAGACATCCTACAGAAGGGTCTTACAGAGACAGATACCTGGTGTCAAAACAATGCCCTCAAGCAGAATGCCAAAGAATGCATAGTCATCCCCTTTGGATAAAACAAAGTGCACACAAATTACCACATAGGTGGTAATCCAGTATGTATGGAGAATGTAATTATGGCCCTAGGGACCCAGGTAGATAGTAAACTCTCCTTTGAAGATCACATTGCCAAAGTGTTTACATATTCCTTCTCTGTAGCCCACCTAATGTCACCTAATGTAACCCACATTGTCTAGTCTGATGATGTCACCACCCTACAAATATACCTGTGCAAAGAAGAACTCACAGTAATGTGTATAGCGTGTCGTGTAAATGCATACTGCTGTAGTATCATAAGGTAGTTAGGTAGGGGCTTGAATCCTGCACTTGATAACTGTATGACTGCGTGTTTGTGTATCTCCTTGTAGAGGAGCAACCTTTTTGGAGACAACTACAACACCTTAAAAGTGGTATACTTATCTTTGTCAAGTCCAATGATATCACCATCCTACAATTATACCTGTGGAAAGAGGAACTCCCAGTAATGTGTATAGCACGTCGTGTAAATGCGCACTGCTCTGGTATCATAAAGTTGTTAGGTAGGGGTTTGAATCCTGCACTTGGTGAGTGTGTGTGTGTGTGTGCTCTATGGGTGACACAGTTTGTCACTGTGTTGTGGGTTTTGCTATTACTACTGTATGACATATCACAATGACAACAGTATGCACATTGCACGTCAGGCAGCTGTGTGGCAAATACATATACGTACATGTGACCTCAATCATTTCATAGGTGGTAACCCTGCTTTCTCCATGAACACATCTGTTATCTTTGCCAGAGTGTGCTGCCACTTTCCAGACCTTAGGTCACATCTGTATGCTTGTGACAAGCATAGCCACTGCAGTGATCCCTGGCCTAGGTCATCCGTGTCACACACACTCATTACAGTTTCTATTGAATAGTGTGAGTGAGGGTTTATGCCTGAGGTATATTCCAGACCAGTTCAAACACAGCAAAGTCTGTCAATGATGGC
The DNA here is from genome assembly GCF_019279795.1 of Protopterus annectens. Lineage (NCBI taxonomy): Eukaryota > Metazoa > Chordata > Ceratodontiformes > Protopteridae > Protopterus > Protopterus annectens. The sequence continues at coordinate 801,863,307 of NC_056733.1, read as the reverse complement.
TCTTCATTATAGGTGTACAACAACCTTTGTGGATATGCATGCAGACCCCTTATTGCTTATGTGATTCACCGAGGGATTTAAAAATACCTTTGGAAATGTGATTACCAAAGGAGAGATGATGTAACACTTGGCTGTATGTACACATCAGTAACTGTCAACATGTTGGGGGCTACTACCTATGTGGTACTGTGGGGCTACTATGCTTTGTAAAGGTGGATGACTATGCTTTAGTTGGCTTATTGCTTTACAGCATGGGTTTGACAACAGGTATTTGTCTGTATAATACCCTTGTGGAGGATGTGTGTGTCATCTGGAGAATGCATTGTAGGCCACAGTATGCATTTCCAGACATGGATGGACATATCCCTACTGTGTTTGCTTGTACCTAAGTGAGCTATAAGCCAATCAGGAGTGGTCCCAGGAATGGGTGCAGGTGAACACCACTGGTTACTGGCATAGTATAGTTCCTGAAGGATACAAATGTTACTGTGTGTCCTACATCTGTGTGTTAGTTTTCAAGACATCATCTAACGATTGTTTATGGTCAGGCTGTTGAGGTTATGTATACTACCAGAATGCAAATCAATGACAGATAGTAACAGTATCACCCACAGCACAGTGTCAAACCATGTCATACACACATGTGTACCCAAGTTCCAGAATGTGTGTAGTACAATGCATACTGGCCACCAATAGAAACTATGGAGTGTTAACACTGTGTAATACAGGGCATGTCACCCTGCCCATGTGTCCACTATGCACGTACATGCAGACAGTGCACTCCCACCATGTTCACAAATGTACACCTGCAAACCTGTGCTGCACATATCCCACACGTACTGTCCACTATCTAACACATGCTGCCAATACTACACACATCAGCCAAGTGGCACATGGGCGGACAATACACTATTGGGAATAACACTGGTGGAAACAATATTACATTGACAATCATAGCTTTAATGCATCCTGCCTGCTCAGCTATACCTTCAAGGATATCATCACACTTTACTGCTGATAACATGCTAACATTGCTATACTGCTATAAAGTCACCCTGTGCATCAGCACCATGTTAGCCTGTTCCTGCATCAATGTTACAGATGACAGGAGGTGGCACAGGTTTCATCATATGCACAGGGTGTGTTGTTGGTTTGCCAGAGGCCTACATTGAACCATAGATTCGACATGTATGTGTGTGTGTGTGTGTGTGTGTGTGTGTGTGTGTGTGTGTGTGTGTGAGGGCCAAGAGTACTGGTATGGGCCAATGTTGATGTAATGTGTGCAGGTATGTGTTAGCCCTAGGTGTCTGGTTTATGTGTGTGTGTGTGTGTCTGCATGCACACAGTTCCACCATGTGGCTGCCATATACAGGGATTTGTGGGACAGCCACAGACTGTACCTGTCAGGCTTTACAGATCACCGTCTCTGGCCACAGATACGCTACCTGTGCCTGGCAGGAGTGTTACTGACAGTATCAGGTACTGAGCCAGACTGGGTACTATCCTCAGAGGTAGACAGATGTACACTGGACCCAGGTCCCTGCTCAGACTGGCCAGAGCCACGTGCATGTGGTCTTCTAGGACAGTCTATGGACAGCCCACCCCCAACATTTCTGGGGCTAGTACTGGCACTACGGGAGCGGCTGTGACTTGAGGGATGTCCGCTGCGACTGGCAGCTGCTGATGTTGCTGGCATACGTCCACATCGATGTCTCAACCATCCCACACTGTCCTGACACATGGACATGACATTGCGGAGGACATCTAATGTCTCACCCCCATGTCTATCAGTGACCTCAGTGTAATGACAGATGACACCTGCTAGGTGATGGATGCTGTCATTTAAAGCGGTGTTGTGTGCCTTCTGTGCCCTTAGCCCCTGTCTGTTGTACTGTTCCATACGTGCATGTGCCTCCATGACAGCCTGGAACATGCATGAGGTTGAAAGACCTGTGGCACGTCTGCCAGGGGCATGATGACCAGCAGTGCTCCGACGAGACCCGCCTATGTGTTATCGTTCCAGACCTCTGGGTATGGCTGCTGTGTCTGGATGTATGTGCCATAGATACCACACTGTCCTGGCCATTGCCAACTGTAGACTGTCCCTCAGCTAAGGGCATTGGTGATGATGGATGTATTGGCAGTATGACTGTGTGCATGGATGGGGTGGACACCTGTGTACTGTCGATTGGTGGCCCAACGACAAACCCTGGCAAACATGTCTATGCCTCAACACACTTAACCTCATTATCACTATTTGAGTCAGTGACATCAGGTTCCCTGCTGCAGTGAACCAGCCCAACTTCAGCACCTGTGAGAGGAAGATAGGAAACACACTTTACGACCTGTACATGATGTCAGAACATATGCACACATGCACACATGAACACATGCACACAAATACACTCCTCACTACAGCAGAGGCACACAGACACACAGACACACACACACACGCACACACACACACACACACACACACACACACACACACACACACACCACCAGCAATCCAGAACATACTCAATAGCAGTTGATGGTGGGGTACAGTATCAGAAGACAAACAGTCATATCACATGTGTCAGCATACAGGATGTGTGTTGTTCAACAGCATGCAGTGTGAGTGTAGGCAGTCCTTGCTATAACAGTATATATGGCTTTGATGCATGTGTGTTGTTGTTCAGTGATTAGCATCACCCTGGAATGCAATGTGCACATGGACACAACATTGCTGTGCAAGTATTACAAGCTCTGCAATGTGCTGTGCACCATCACTCACAGGTATACATACCATGGCTGGATGTTTCTCTGTATGTCACATAGATATCTATTACTGATTAGAGCGCCTGTGTCTTTATCAAATAAATGTGGTCACAGGTTTAGCTCATGCATGCTATGTATACACACAGGATGAGTGGTGCATGTATACCTGATGGAATACCATTGCTCAACATAGCCATTGTATAGTAGTTATGGTGAGTGTAGAACATATTGTAGACATGCCAGTGCCAGCCATGACATGGCATGCTGCAACACAATTGCAACACTAAACATCACACATATCCAATGTGTGTCATGTGACCTATACACTCAATAGCATTACAAGACATATATGTGTCACTTTGTGCAAATGGTGATTGCTATGCATATTGTGTATAGGTGCATATGTTTGCACACACATGACATTGAGGTGTATAGCAATGAATGCTATGTGTAGTACTGTGGTTGCTGTAACTGGATTGGATGTAGTACCATGAGCCATCATCATGCAGCATCATGTGGTCACTCATGGCTACTAATGTGTGCCAGACCAGCATCTATCATGCTGTACCTGAACCGCAGTACTATGGCTACATTCACCATTTCACAGCCAGTTGTTACATGGGTTTGTAGGGTGCCCAATAGGGAGCATTGCCTAACATGAATGTGTTGTGTGTTGAAGATTGTCGCACTGCCCCATGATAGGCCTCTACCCCTCAGGTATATTATGTGTGCTGTGTGGATGACATTTGGGATACTGGAGTGTGACCTTACAGCGTGTGTCTGAATACGCCATGTGTAGCATATTAACATGTACTGCGTATGACAAAGTTGTGTATGTTGTATGCATGTGCATCGACTGCCTATCCAATGTCCACTACAGTGTACCACAATTGTTTGGGATGCACTGTGTATTGCATGTGTTTGAAGCAGCTACTCATGTTACTGAGATGTGCATAGTCTCACAGCAAACACGCACAGCATGCATTTTGCGTAGGTGTATTACATGTGTATATATCCTACACCTCACCTATGACATGGACATTTTATTTGCAATAGTAAATGTAGAACACACTCACCAGCATGGGTCTGCTGCCTTGCTGTCACACCAGAGGGACCTACAAGGATATGAGACAGTTTGTCAGTGGCAACAACTGTGGCATTGCTACTGTGGGTTTGCAATCTTACAGTAGTACAACGGTTGACAGTCACAGGCCCACACATCATGTTCCAAATTATCAGTATTGCACAACACTAGGCTCCACATCTCCTAACTACACAGTACACATCTCACATATGCATGATCTAACAATAGAGGTAACAGTAGTCTACAGATATGCCATGTTACCTGCATGCTCCATGTGAACTTGCTGGGGGGCTCCGGCCTCCATGATGACACATGTATGCTGTTGTTGTTGGCCGGGAGCCACCAGGCTCAGGAGCAACTCCTCCACTCTGGTGAGGAGGGGTGGGTGGTAACCCCACCACCTGTGGCAAGCTGTTGCCTACGGACATCAGACGCACACTGCCGGACATGTCTAAGTAAATCACTGCAGAGATGGCGTACCTGCTCATATCTCCGGTTATGCATACCTATGTCATTTATCCTACAGACAGCATCTTGCCACAGTACAGTCTGCTCATGCTGGTCCTGGCTGATTCTTGAAAATAGCAGGGTGTAGTGTTGGATGAGACTGGTTGTTATGATGTCATCCTCTGCTCGACTATAGGTTGGGTTGCGATGGTGGGACATGACCCTGGAAGACAATGAAACAATATGTGTGAGCAAGTCACGCAGCACACTTAACATTCTACAGTACAGATATCACTGAACTGCCATAGATAGCAAACTATTGTCCATCAGAGGACACACATTTTCAATACCACATTTCAGTGCTCAACCCACAACTGCCTGGCAGTGCCTGGTACGCTCTATATATTAAACCATTTTCTGCACAGCAACAAAGAGAAACCACTATGTAACACTATGCAACAGTACATGGCACACTGTATGCAACACAATGCACCACCTAGCCACATGAGGTATATATCAAGCTAATGCATAAAGAAGTATGTCATCCATTGCAATGATTGTAAAGTCCAGTTACAGTAGTACCAGTATACCCCACTAGTTGTTGATGGAAAACCCCTGCCTAATATTTGTGCACATTCATGAATATAGGTGGCATACTGCTGTACTAGGCTATGCATGTTGCTAGATACGCACTTATATCCTGTAACACACATATGACCGAGGGCATGTTACAGGCATACCCACACATACATCAGACATACATACAGGACACAGAGGAATGGCAACCCAGATGAGCTTTACGTGTGTACCATACAGTACTGTGTATCACTACTTACAAACCCTTATGCCTGAGGTATGTAATCTGTGAGGACTACAGAGAACACACAAAACAGTGTTTCCAAGCAATGTGGGCATACACCATACTGTGCTGTTTAGGCCTACAGCTTCAGGTAGTACTACAGTTCATACCGGATTTGGATTCACCAGCAGTGCCAATCAATGAGTATACATGTACTGCTTTAGCCTCCAATGGCACACCCCAGTTAACACCGAGGGACTACGTCAGACCATATGCCATACTGCTTTTTCTGGCTAGCAATAGCATACACATCTTTTGCTGGGATCAGAGCTAGGACACATAATACCATGACAGAAACAGTTTCCCACTAAGTTATCCCACATTTACACAACTGTGCCACATTCACCAACACATTCACCATCACACTCAGTCAACCTCACATAGCAATTATTGCAACAAACACATGTGGGTGTGTATTGGTTCATATGTAGGTAATAGGCTATTGGCCCTAGGGCCTATAGAAGCCTAGCCAGACAGTACCCTGGCCTTTGACACCCAAGTAATTTAATTTCTTGTGCCCCTGTCAAGCAGCACCACAGAGGTGATTCCTGGGGTGTATTTCCTATCTCCCATCCAATCATCAAGACTATTCATGATGAGTGCTACTGAGGTGCTTTGTTTGCTATTGATAGGTAGTTTGTTCCAGAGTATGGGATGTCTCTGGGATAGGAATCTATCCCTTTAACATGTTCTGTTTACTGCAGTGACAAGGTTTAGGTTCCTAGACTGTGTAGCTTGTAGGAATTGTAATCTGTTTACGTGGAGCATGTCCAACAGCACTGGGTTTGACATAGCTTTGAATGTTAGGCAGAGGTCACCTCTGTGTTGGCGGTATGCAACACAGTCTAGCTGTGGTTTTGCGAGACGGTCTGCATAGGGCATCTGTTTGAGGACAGTAATACTCTTTGTGAGGTATGTCTGTGGCCTTTCCAGTTGCTGTAGATGTCTTGTGAGGTACATACCAGAAGGGGCATTGTACTCTATAATGGGTTTTGTGAGTGAAGAGTAGAGGGGAACACTGACCTCTTTTTCCCTGGATGACACAGCTATTGTGATGAGGTGTGCCACGTAGACAGATTACATGACTAGTATGGCACTGTGATTATCAAAGGGGACACTACTGTCCACCTGTGTCCCATGGTCTCTTATCACACTTTCAGTGTTAAGTCGACTACCACCTATTGTGGTAGCTCATGGGTACAGAGTTTTTAGCAAAAGGGATGCCAATGCATTTTCAACATTGAGCTTGAGGCCATGGCTTTGTCACCAAGCATCTGTCGCAGTAAATATGACTCTCTCTCTCTCTATATATATATATATATATATATATATATATATATATAGACATATAGATATATATATATATATATATATATATATATATATATATATATATATATATATATATATATATATATATATATATATATATATATATATACATATATATATATATATATATATATATACATATATATATATATGGGTCTACTTTCATAGACGAGCGTGAATGCGACACACATGTTCCCGACCCCAAACAACCGAAAACACACCACACCAACAACTCAACATACTGAACACCACAACACCGACACAAAAAACGCCAACTACACATTGCACACAACAACATATCCACTAACCTTAACCTAAACCCTAACCCTAACGTCCGACACTACCGCACTTACCCAACCCGCACCCTAACCCTAACTCACTTAACACACCTCTAAACCTCAACACCGTCACTATTGCATACTCACCTACCTGCACCCTAACCTAACTCACTTAACCCACCCCTAAACCTCAACACCGTCACTACCGACACTTACCCTACCTGCACCCTAACCCTAACTCACTTAACCCACCCTAAAACATGCAGCCCGTCACTATCGCACACTCACTCCACCCGCATTCTAACACTGACACACTCAACACTACCCTACACTGCTCTCACGTCACTTCCACACACTTACCTCACGGAACCCTTAGTCCAACACCACCGCACACTCACCTTTCCCACCCTATCCTAAAATCCCTCACTATTGTACACTTACCTGTCCGCTCCCCAATACTACATCTTTCACTTTGACACTTACCGTATCGCGCTCACACGCTGCCGTTGTCGGTCTCTCAGTCCGGATATCGCGTTTTGTAACCTACCTGTTCGGTCGTCTCCGGTCTTCGGTGTCGGTGACGTGGCGCTTCGGTCTATGAAAGTAGACCCATATATATATATATATATATATATATATATATATATACATATATCTATATATATATATATATATATATATATACACATACATATAAATATCCATTGGTGTACATATAGATATACATATAGGCACATATACAGTCCACCTTTCATGATGGGAATATCAATTATGCGAAGTATGTGTGGTATACAGTTATGTAATGATATTGCACAGTCTTGTCCGAAATGCATTGAAGGTGTTCTCAGCCTATGGGGCTTTAGCAGGTCTCACTGGCTGCAACACTGCAAACCTAACAAATCACACCCACAGCGTTTAACCACCACATGTCATATACCAGCACTTTATGCTGTCTTGTTTGACACACACTACTACCTACATACAAATATGCACATAACATCCTTCACCAACATATATATGACCTCCCTTCACAAACAGTTGCAGTATGTCCCTTGCTCTGTGCACATGTACAGATGCTAATATATCTGACACAAATATATCTCTCCATATGTGTGTGCCATACACACACAAGGTCCACACTGTTGGGAGTCCCTGGACCTCAAGGCTGACCTGTTGCATCTTGCTGCAACATGAACAGGTGTCACGTGTGAGCACACAGTAATATTAGAGGGTGTATACATAACTGCGAATGCTGGATTAGCATACTAGCCTGGTACAGCAGTTGCCAATGCAAAGCTACACGTTGATATTACTATCATGCATGTGTTACTCTGTCACATCCATGTTTATATAGCTGTATGCACTACTCCCCCAAACAGCCATTGTCCACACTACTATACAGAACACAGATAACATGGATCAGATGTTTGACATTTAATGCTGAGCTACATATATCACAGTTATGTCCCACTGCACACAGCTACACACTGATTTGTCCATGGCAGTAGTTATGCAGGGCATCTGTGCATAGATACGTACTGCTGCCACATATTGATGTTTCAAAGTATGTAGAGTAGTCTTCAAATACATCCATTACATGCCAGTAAATACATATCTGTTACATACCTTTATTTTATATGTGTTGGTAGTATTCAGTTCCATGTCTTTGCCTTTTTTTTTTTGGCTGGTGTGGGTGGGTGGGTGGGTGTCTCTCTCTCTCTCTCTCTCTCTCTCTCTCTCTTTTTCTCTCTGTCTCTGTCTCTGTCTCTCTCTCTCTCTCTCTCTCTCTCTGTCTCTGTCTCTCTCTCTCTCTCAGTATCTGCAATTAAATGATTGCATGTGTGGCCAGCAAGTACAGCTTGCTTTTATAGGTATTTGCACATGTGCATGTGATGGCCTCTGCACCAATTGGTGGCCACCATTTGGTAATTGCATGCAGCCTGCTGTGTGGTAATTGCAGTACTCACTGTCATAGCAACCCAATGCTATAAATTGCTATGTCAGGTAGGCGTAGCCTTTTCATCTTTCCAAAGTGGGGCCCATGCTTCTTTGCTGTGGACACCGTTGTGTAAGTCAGAAGGTTGGTATAGTTCTTATATCTGAAGCTAGGGGTGTAGCCAGTGATTTAAATGTTGTACTCAGACATGAATGTTGCCACTTCCAGTGCACAGTTGTCAATGTAGAATTGTACTCACCCCTACAAATGCTAACACAAGATACATGGGAGTATGTATTTTCTTTTCTACTTACACAATTAACTGCCATACAAAAGTAGTTATTGAGATGTATTCATTTGGCACATGAACTGTTTGTGAAGTGCTATACTGTGAATATTAATGTACTCACTTCTGCACAGTTTATGCTTTTTTATTGTTGACATTAGCACAGGATGCTCAAGGAAACTGGACATTTCCAGTACCGAGTATGCCTGCCTACAACCTTGGTAGACCCTGAACACACAGGTATATTGTACATTTGGGTGGGGATGCAGACATACAGAGATCATTATGTTTTATTGTGTAAATGTTATCTTGCTGGACTTTAATGGTTGTTGTGTACCTGTTAGTATAGCAAGGCAGGTAGTCTGTCTGCATATCTCCCAACTGTGGACCTATCCAGATGGTAGCCAGACGTTAGGCTGTTATTCTCTGTCTGTGCAATGCACAGGTCTTTCCAGCACTGGTACAATGGCATTGTTACAGTCGTTTGCTACCAGTACATGGCTACATCCTTTGGTATTTCAGTGTTGTACTCCTACATAAGGTTATGCTTGTGGAACTCCTTCTAAAGCTATTTGCACAGTGTGTAACAGCAGAAAAGCTGATATGCCTGTGTGTTTTTGCCTCTGCCAGGCCTCTCAAACACTCAGGTACATATTTGAACAGACTCAGGGAAAAGTAGTTAAGAGTGAGGTACACCTTTAAAATATTAGAGACATTAAGTTGAGACTTTGAGAGAACCAGAGCATATGGATTAATACACCTTTTCTGAAGTACAAGCGGTGTCTAACTCTTACTTATTGTCATTATTCATTAAGTGTAATTCCCCACCTTTCTGCCTAACATCAGTACATTTCAGAGGAATTCTGAGGGACACAGCTAAAACTTGTCTCAAAATCAGTGACATGCCTGAAAATTAGTCACAGTTGGGAAGTGTGGCCTCTGCCCTATTCAGATATGCTAGTGTTTGTCCTGCTATGATATTGTGCGGGGGTTGTAAAGTGTTGCTGTAACATTATTTCCTGCTAGAATGGCAGGTTCTCTTTTCACAGTCATGTAATGCAATTCCACAAGAACTGCTGGTAAAGATCCACAGAACAAGATTTGTGTTATGGCATTCCTATTTTTCCTTTACATTCCTCATTCTGATGCATGATATATTTATTTCAGCACCAATTTGTTGTATGTCTACCATGACTTAGTGGTACTTCATGCAGTCTAGTGTGTACAAGGTCCGGGGTTCGAGACTGACAGAGGTGTTTTATTTTGCTGCTGAGCAGAACAGGGGCCCTGACATACAGGGTGACTAAGGCACTTTTAAGCAGTTGTAAGTGGGTTTGCGTGGGTTTGCATGATGCTTAGCTAAGCTTAGCTAAGCGCACACAGGCACACACTCATGCAAACCCGCTAACTACTGCTTAAAAGTGCTTACTCCCGCTAACCCCCGCACTCATTTCTTTCAAAGAAAAGAAAATGGGGAGATAGGAAAGTGGTGAAAAAGGGGCACAAAGAGGGAAAGACAGTAGGGAAAACAGCTCGGGATGTGCAGGACAGGTGTAGGGAAGGCCCATAGCTGCCCATTTCTTTAACAGCAACAGCTGTGCATATGCAATCAATTTGGAGGAGAATTTGAAACCTTCAACCCCTGTGAGAGGGGTGAGGACAACAAAGTATGCTGTACTGCAAATTAAATATCAGTCTATGTGTCCAGCGGACATGTGTGCAAAATGGGCAGCTATGTATGGGGCGTATTTTTTTTTTTGTGAGCAGATTGCCCTTTTTTTTTTTCCAGGTGAGAGTGGAATGTGGGGTAGGGGAAGTAGGTATATTTGGGGAGGTAGGTTGGGGAGGTAAACAGACAAGACAAACAAGATGCCTACAGGGGCAGAATATGTCAGATGTGGTGGGTGAACATCACAGACGGGGAAGGATGTTTGGAAATTGCAAGCCCATGAGCCCACAGATGGCAACAGTGGAACTGAGATTCCCACCCATGGGCAGTCACCACTGCACCTTCACAGACAGAGGGTGGCTGTGCTGGGGGCTGCATAGGAGGGGCAAGCTCACCCGTGAGTTACACCACTCGTGCCTCAAGCTGGCGTAGAGGATCAGTGACAGAACACTCAATCTCCCTATGCACCACAGCCAGGACCATTCGGAGGGTGATAGGTGGCCCTCCTCTGCCCACGCTTGCATGGGGGGATGAGCCCCATCCCCAGCAGTGCTTCCACCCAAAGGTGGCACAGGGCCAATGGAGGAGGAGGTCCCAGGCTGGGCACCGGACCTGCTGGTGCCAGGTGCCATCGCCAGCTGAGGTGGGACAGGTGGGTCAGCTGGGACCGGCCTTCCCATACATTCTATGTTTGAGAGGATTTAATGGAAATATGGGTTAGTAACAGTCAACAGCATTCCCAATTAGTTATAACAGCATGCAGAAGTATTCCCATTAACCCAACACACCAGAGTTCCAACAGTTGAACAGCAAGCATGACACATGCATATATGGAACAACAGTGGACATTACAACAGCATGCAGGTTTAATCGATGGCAACAGGCCACCAATATTGTGGTATTTGAACAGGGCACATGCATTGAAATAAATACAGATATTTATAAACCAATAGGACATATGTCCCAACAAATGTTTTGAGATTAGACATACCCATTGAGGTGTGGAATTGCATTTTTTATGCACATACAGTAGGGTGGAAAATGATAGCTCCATTAACAACTTACATATCCTTCTAGTTTATACTACATTCCTATTAACTGCAGTTATATGTCCCCTACAAGTATTATTACACTACCCAATTGTCCTTAAATCGTGAAATGGGTTTTGCTAGATCTTTATATATATGGGCTGTATCTGACATACAAACTGTCCTGGATGCAGATGTTACTGCTACATATTTTGTGGGTTACTCAGACACACTACAGCTGAGATGGTACACTGACAGCTCTACTTTGCTATACTTATCTAGATATGTTTAGGTGGAATTATCAGTTATATGTTAACAGCTCCCTACATTTCTGCCAGCACAATGACATTTCTGGGGAACACAATACCAAGCTACTCATGTGCCAGATTAACCTGTACATGCTGGGCATGAACCAACAGTTGAGGACTGTGAATATGCTTAAAAGCTACTGCACTCCCTTCATCCACTTTATGTGGGCCTACGCAACTGTGTTTTAACAGTGCTTAATACACCAGTACTATTTCTATAATGTAAGAGTACAGCAACATATCAAAGAAAATGACAAAGACACACTCCAGGAATTATACCTTTATTAAAGACTTAAAACACTTTTCTAGAGGCTCTCTCATTTATTTTATATAACAGTACATGCAGAATAACTATTAGAGATTTATTATTCCTTTATTTATTGTGTTCAAACACTTTTTTCAGGCTCTCTCATTTATTTTACATAACAGTACAAGCAGAATAATTACTAACCTGCCTGGTGGTGCAGCCTTAGCAGCCTATCTGCATAGGCTTGCTGATTCGCAGCACAGACAGTGCAGTAGATGAAGTGATATTGAGACATACCTATCCATAGTATACACTAGAATAGCAATTCTTACATACTTAATTCCATGGCTACTTACTCAGTAGTGGGGCATTTGCCATCTCATGGGCCTCCTGGATCCACTGGTCCAGTTGATCCACCTTGCATCTCTTCAGGTCTGCATGGTGATGTCTGACCTGCTCACCAGTCTGGGGACACCTGTGGCACTGGTGAGTTCATGAGCTAGACTGTTCCAGGCTTCCACTTTGTATTGGGTGCCCTGGTACTGGTCCCGCAGGAGTCTATCCTCATGATTATGGACAAGGAGCCAAATCATTACTTTTGACTCCTCAATGCCCCAATGTTGCACTCAAAAATGAGAGCCCTCTCCAGCACCGGCCATTGCTGCCTTCAGATGGGAGCTACAACCAGTTATGGCAAGTATGCCTGCCTATGGAGCTTAGATATGCATCATTTCCCGCACTTATTTGTGATTGGCCAGTTTTGAAAGAATGCAGCTGAGGGTACACCTGCTTAGCAATGGGTAAACTTCCATTGATATGTATGTGTGTGTTGGTAGTGCATACTTAGGAAAAGTTGTCATGGCTTAGTGGTTCAGTACTGTGATTATGGTGCATGGTTTGAGGCCTGTCATTGCTTTTTATTTCACTACTGGCCAAACAGGCAAGGAGGTGTGGCAATGTTTTACCGACTTTGCTCAGCTTTGCCCGACGTTGCTCTACATTGCCCGATGTTGCTCTACGTTGTGCTGGTTGGCACAGTGCACAGCTCCAAGCAAAGCTATTGCGCTAGTTAAAGCAGTGCTAAGCTATGGGCAATTATACTGTAATGTGCTTAATACTGGTAAACGTTGCTTAGCAGTGCTTCACATTGCTTAAGATACATTACTTATGCATTCATCAGTATGCAGAACCATTTCATTTTCTTATATACATTTAAAATTTGTTCACTACTACATAGGCCATTTCAATGCTTTATACTATAATTTCAATGATAATTGCTCTACGTTGCCCGACGTTGCTCTATGTTGCGCTGGTTGGCGTGGTGTGTAGCTCCGCGCAAAGCTATTGCGCTAGTTAAAGCAGTGCTAAGCTATGGGCAATTATACTGTAATGTGCTTAATACTGGTAAACTTTGCTTAGCAGTGCTTCACGTTGCTTAAGATACATTACTTATGCATTCATCAGTATGCAGAACCATTTCACTTTCTTATATATATATATAAAATTCAGATATGACGATGATGAACTTCCACCTCTACCATGCATGGCTTATTTATTTTATTTATTTATTTAACATTTGTTGACTGGGAAAGTCCGACTAGGTTCCACAGATCCTGTTTTCAGTGGAGGCCCGGGGAGAAATGCTCCAGAAGCATGTCTTTAGAATGGTTTATACTTGTCTGACATACCATGACATAGAACTAGCACAGAACTTGGCTGTGTTCTTGCAGTCACTCACTGACCAATTTCACCTGGAGTACCCATACAGACACACGCACACTACAGTTACATGCTTCATTCGTGAGGCTTAAAGCTCATTCTGTCTCAGTGGACATTTGATATTTTATCCAACTATCTGCCTGTTTCTCATTCTTACTCTCACAGACTGACTTACCTTCAGTGTCAGCCTAAGCTTCAAACCCCCCCCCCCACACACACACCACCCTGTGCAAGTGACAATAGCTGTGCAATATCCTTCTGTTTTTTTCATTTGGATTCTAGATTTGCCTGATGCCCATGGTACATAGTTGATTTAGTGCTTAGTATATTTGGGCTTGTGATGCTGTTTTGCTAATTGTACTGCTTACTTACAGGTTTTTGCAGTGTGTACATGCCTCCCACACTCTTACAGAAACAAAGCTGGAGCAAGCCATAAATAAAAGTGGGGCAAACGCAGAACAATAGGGAGACTTTTTAAATATTTTGGTCTTACAAAGTTAGACAGTTGATAGAATCAAACAGTTTTTACATCAATATTTTTAAGATTCCTCTGAGGGTTATAAAGTCTGAAACTGAAATGTGTCATTGATTTCTAACTTCTTTCTTTAATGATTTGCCAGTACAAAAGTATGAGGCCAAACTGAAGACATTCTGTGACCATCAGTGCTTTTGGGAGGTAGGATTGTGTGAATCTTTGATGCCTGAGGCCTATTACTTGATTGAGGACGCATATTCAAATAAATCACTGCTGTCACATGTATGTCATTGCTGTACAAATCACCCACCTTTTACTTAGTTAAATTTCCAAGTAACAGTATGCAAGGATATGCCATTCATATGTATTATTACACTTTTTTTAATATTCCAGGTTCAACACTTACATGTAAATCCAGCAGTTGCTACAGTTTTAGTCCAGGGCTGAGTCTGTCTGATGCTAGGAGTTCACAGCCATTACATGGGTAAGTAAAGTTTGTGAGTGTTGCTTGACACTCAACCTCTGACCCCTCACCTGTGTGTGGTTGTGGTAACCTTGCCACTGGTGGTGGAATGTGTGGCACTCGTTAATTCTGCTGAAGCTGTTTTATCAGAATGATGTGAAGCATGGCACAGATAGTGAAGATTTCAGTACATGTACATGGAGAGTATTGCAGGGTTGACCCAGATGTATCTAGACACTGGAACTGTGACTTCAGCAGCCTAAACACATGCCCTATTGCATTTGTGGTTTGAGCATGTGCCTCGTTATAGCATTCGTCAGGTGGTGTGTGTGCATTTCTGATGAGCATCATCAGCCACGGTTCCAATGTGCATAACCTGCAACCCCTATTAAATGACACTGAGGGATATCACCCCTAGTAAACTTCTGATAAGTTAGGAGTTGTACCAGAAATGTGAGTCCTGGTAACTGTCTAGTTTGCAAGCACACACATTCATGATAATTCCCTTAGCATTACACATGACTTGGCAGTTAATGGAGTGGAAGCTCTTTCTGTTTATATAAACTCTTCCCTGTTCCCTGGCTGGTGCTTTGATTTCTACATGTGTACAGTCTATGGCACCCACGACTTCAGGGTAGTGCCATATACAGGGTAGTACTCCTGCATATTTGCAGACTTATCCTCAGGTGTACAGGGAAAATCTATGTCGTCACTGGCATGTTAAAGCATAGCATTCAGGAATTGATAGAGGATCCTGGATGCTGATGCAATTGACACCCCCAGCATGTACCATTCTGATCTCTGAAAGATTCCTGTAGCTAAAATTTTAAGTGCTACACATGCCTTTTTTTCCACCAGTATTGCTTCCCCTCTGTTTGCCCTGGATATGAGTTGAGGGTGACAGAGGTTGCAGAGTTCCTATAGTATGTCTGCATCCATCCTGTAGTACACTACAATTTTCAGCTCATGCAGATTGTGATTGCAGATTGTGATAAGTTAAATGGGGTCTAAAAGCTCTTCTCCTTCTTGGCTGTGGTCTGTTAGCAGCAGCAGCATAGACTTCAGTCTGTTGCACATACACATGAATTAAAGCAACAGCATCCCCTAACATTCTTTTGTGTAGGTTCCTTTCTGTGGCTGTATTCTGTTTTGGAATTTGGAGGGAAAACCTATACATTTGCTTTATAGCTTGTTGAATAGCTCCTCCATTTTGTATTAGTTGATTAGCATACAATTTAGCTGCTTAGGCTGTAATTAGCATACCATGGTGCTTACTGTGTTTTCTCGGCTCTTCACACCATGTAGAGCCATTTACTGAACCTGAAATGTTGCACTAGCACTATGTGCACATGGTCTTAGTAGACTGTGTAGGGTTTATTTAATCTGTCCCTTCAAATACTAAGAAAAATGGAAGCTATATTTGTGGAAGAAAGAAAGGAAAATAAGAAAAAATAGCTAAAGCAATGGTTAAAATAGGTAAAAAAAAGAAAATTAAAATGTTTTGTCCAGTAAAACAAAAATAAAAAAGGCAAAGAGAAATGTGAGACTGCTATTAGTAATTGCAAAACGTATTAGGAATCAAGCAAGGAAATTAAATTTAATAGAATGGTGTGGAAAAAACCAAGATATTATTGTTTTGTTAGATGTAAGAAATTTCAATTTGAGAGAACAAATTAGATGGAGAAACTGTGGGGATGGAAAGTAGTGTTGAGTTTTGGGAACTATAGATGTTCAGGGACTGTGGTGTTATGGAAGGAAAGTGAGCTAAGGATGTTTGATTGTCTAACATTAGATCTAGAGATCAATTAAAATAGATTGCTTAATAGGGAAAACACTTTATAGGATTGGTTGTTTCTATACATGCATTATTGAAAAGGACAGAAAATATTTGAGGAATTGTGTCTTTACAAAGCAAATAATGAATTGGAAGATTAGATAGGAGACTGGAAGTGTGATGCTAGAAAAAACAAGTAATGTGAATAAGATAGAACTGATTAAAATGGGAAATGTATGTGTACTAAAAAAGAAGTATACATTAGTTAAAGTAAATTTAAGGACAGAGACAGATTTTGCTTTTTTTTTCAAAGTAACTGAAGGCAGTATTATTTATTTATTTTATTTGCAGTTGGTTTACCAGGATAGTCCACTGTCCAAGATGAACCCGTTTTCAATGGAGTCCTGGGGAGAAAAGCTTCAGTAAGAAGGTTACAATAGGTTTTACATTAGATTACAATGTTTACAAGTGAACAAATTAGAGCAAGACATTTCATGTAGTATGGCTTAAGAAACAAGGTTACAGGTAGGTTTTAGGTTATATTACAATATTTTCAAGTGATACAGCTTAAAGCATAATGTTTCAAGTAGTACAGACAGGTGATGAAAGTTTCAGAAGATATAATACTGATAACAAAAACATTTCTATATAAGTACTGAGAGGTCCTAAATCTTGACTAAGCTTGAAAGTATGACACATAATACAGTTTATAAAAAGTTTGGTTAGAACAAGTAGAGAGAGTATGAGTTAGGAGAGGCAGTAGAGGAAATTAGCAGAAGGGAGGGAAAAATGAGTTTTCCAGTTTATATTATGATGGATGAGAACAGGAGCATTCCCACTGGGATAGGTGAGAGTGAAGAGATTTTTTGAAAGTGAAGTGGTTAGGGATGATACGAATGGATGGGGGTAGGGAGCTCCAGAGACGTGCTAGGCCATAGGATAGGATATTTTTACCTGGGGGGGGGGGAGTAGGTTTATGCAATTCTATTAGATTTTGGTTGTTAGATCTTAGTACTCTGTTGGGTAGGTGCATTTTAAAGGCAGAGGAAAGGGATGGACATAGTAGGGGGTTGAAAATGAGTTTATGTGCTAGAGTCAGTTGAGTGTAGGTGAGATGATTGGAAAGTTCTAGCCATTTTAGTTCATGGAGAGAAGAACAGTGGTGGCTAGATGATTTGTGGCTAGTAGCGAATTTGGCGATTTTGTTGTAACACGAGGAAAGTTGTGTTTTAAGGGAAGATTGTAGGTTAGTTAAGAGTGGGGCTCCATAGAGAAGGGAGGGGATAAGAAATTATATAAAGAGAGTGATTTTGGTGGAGGGTGTGAGGTAACGATTTTGTCGATAGAGCATGCCTAATTTTTGATGGTTTTTTTTGATATTTAGTTGTAGGTGGTAGTTGAATTTAAGCTTGCTATCAATTTGGACCCCAAGTAATTTAGTCTCAGACACCAGTTCTAGAGCTGTGTTTGTTATTACTAGTGATATAAAAAGTGTTTGTATTGACAGAAGTGACTTTAGAGGGAGTGAATACCATTAATTTGGTTTTAGAGGCATTTAGTGCTAGGTGATTTATTTTCATCCATTGTTCTGTGATTGAGAATGCATCTTGTGTAAGTTTTTGCAGCGTGGGGAGGGATGTGGCAGAACAGATAATAGTTGAATCATCTGCATATTGGATGATATTTGAGAAAGGAATAGAATTGCAGAAGTCATTTATGAATATATTAAAGAGGAGAGGACCTAGTATGGAACCTTGAGGAACTCCAGTTGGGGTAGCAAGGAAAGAAGAGGTGGCCTTTTTCCATTTTACTGATTGATATCTATTAGATAAGTAACTGGAGAATCAGTTCAGAGAAGAAGAAGATAGGTTAAGCTGAGAGAGTTTAGTTAGAAGAAGTTTGTGAGCTATAGTGTCAAAGGCCTTAGACAGGTCAAGTAGGAGTGTACAGACAATATGACCAGAGTCTCAGGCTTT
This sequence comes from Protopterus annectens, assembly GCF_019279795.1. Lineage (NCBI taxonomy): Eukaryota > Metazoa > Chordata > Ceratodontiformes > Protopteridae > Protopterus > Protopterus annectens. Next base: position 801,844,666 of record NC_056733.1, on the reverse strand, counting down.
GTTTACAGTTTCCAGGAAGGAAAGGAGGGCTGTCATAGTGCTATGACCAGGCCTAAAACCATGCTGTGTTGGAGTTAGTAGGTGATTGTCTATGAGATATGGTAGGAGTTGTAATTGGATACATTTTTCTAGGAGTTTAGAAATGGGAGATAGGATAGCGATGGGTCGGAAATTAGTTTTATTGTTATTACCACCTTTATGTAAGGGTATGATGAAAGTCTTTTTCCAGATTTGGGGTACTATGCTTTCTTGAATAGAGCGGTTCATTAGGATACTAATGGGGTAGGCAATGGCTTCTGCAGCTATGCTAAGAAAGTATGATGGGATGTTGTCAGGGGGATTAGAGCCTGGCTTAAGTTTTTGAAGGAGTTTTTTTTATGGTGGATATGGGTATAGGTTTGAAATAAAAATGAGAGGAAGGGGTAGAGAGGGTATTAGAGAATGGTGATAGTGGAGAAGAAGAGAGTGTAGTAGTAGGAGTGCAGGTAAAAGTGTTAGTAGAGGAAGTTGAGGATGAAATGGAAGGAGTGGTATTGTCCGAGAATGTTGAGGTTAATTTAGAAATAGAATTTATGAAGAAAGAGTTAAATTTTGTGGCCAAATCTATGTTAGGAGCACTGGGGTCTGGTCTGGGGTTGTCAATTTTGCCAGGATTGATAAGTGTGGTGTCTCCTTTCCAGAATTTCTGAGGGTTTGTTTTATTGCTGTTTTGGAGTTTGGATAAGTAATTTTGTCGGTCAGTGATAATAAGGTTTTTAACTTTATTTCTAAGTGTTTTGTATTTGATATGAATGAGGGGAGACTTATGTTTCTGGTAGAGTGCCCAGACTTTGTTTCTGCATTGCATGGTGACTAGAGTACTTTTGGTTAGCAAAGGGGCAGTTTTGATTGTTATTCGCTTAGTCCATAGAGGAGCATGGTAGTCGAGAAGGCTTAAGAAGGTTGAGTTGAAGTGGGCAACGGCATTATCTAAAGGTAGAATTTTTAGAATGTTCCAATTAATAGCTTTTAAAGAGTCTGACAAGGTTATAGGGTTGAAATTTTTTGGTTGCGAGTAGTAATATAATTATGTGTTTGGTGTATGGGTGAAGAGAGTCGGTATGTGAATGTGTGTAGGTGGACGCTAAGAGGGTCTAGAAGTGTACCATTATCAGAGAAATAATGAGGGTGGGAGACTAAAATCCAGTCTAAAATGCTGCCACTGGATAGGTTTTTTGAGGAGTGGGTTGTGGATTTAATTAGCTGTGAGAAGATATAAAAGTTGATGTTAAGAGGGTTTGTGGGAGATTGAATGGAGGACCAATTGATATTTATGTCTCCCAGGATTATTATTTCATTAGTAATGTTAGTGGATAGCCAGAACAGGATGTCTTCGAGTGTAGTAATATTATCACCGGGGGGAATGTAAAGGGTGGCTATACATATGTGTTTGTGTATATTAACCTGAAATAATGCTAGGAGTAATTCAGCATTATTGAATTGGGGAAAATGTTTGTTATATGGAGTAACTGATAAGGAGGATGAGTATAGGAGAGCTACTCCACCTCCTTTTTTATCGGTTCTGTCTTTTCTTATGATTGAGTAGTTGGGTGGTGTTATCTCAGAGTCATTTATGTGGGATTTTAACCAAGTTTCAGAGATGGATAGAAAGTCTGGTTTGTTGTGTGTGAGCCAGGCATGGAGGTTTGGGATTTTGTTCACTATACATTGGGAGCTTAGGGAGGTGAATAGTATGGACTTGTCTGTAGTGGATGAGGTGGTGGGACCAGGATTAGGGTGAATATCTCCAGATAATAGTGTAGTAATTAGATATAAGATTGGGTTGGATAGGTATTTGGACTGTTTAGACTATGGGTTAGGCTTTATTATGGTGATGAGGGGTTTGTTAGTTCTCTGGAGGTAGAATGTTTATGAAGGGTGATAAGTTTATAAGGGAAGAATAGATGGTTGCTTATATCATATAGGTGAGGAAATATTATGGTGTGAGAGTTTAAGGGAGGTGAGTTGAGATGGTTGGTTACATGAAAGGATTGTGAGTGATTAATATTATTGGGCTGGTGAGTAGTAGATATAGAATATGTTGAGGAGAAGTAAAAGCAGAGTGGAGAAGGTAGAAGGTTTAGAGATCATAATGATGAAGTAGTTAAATATGGTTCTTGAGAGTTGGTATGTAGCTGCTGAGTAAACTATAGGTGTAAGAGTGTTGTATGTATAGAGGTGTAGCTATGTTTCTAATTATTCTGATGGAGTGGAGATTTTGAGTAATGGTTGAGTATTGGTGGGGTTTGGAAGTGGGTGTTGACTGAGAAAGGAGACTAATTGGCTAGGTTGGGTTTTGTAGGTGTGTTCAGTGATGATTGTTATGGGTGGGGTAAGACAGTGGGTGTTGACAGAGATGTGGAAACTAGTTGGCTAGGTAGTGTAGTGGGTGTTGTTATGAAGGTATTAATGTAGAGGTGCTGGGGGCAGGTGGGAATTGCGGGAATGGTAGGGGAGCGGATTGAGCCTGCAGGGCGAATGGAGCTGGTAGAGCCAGGAAGGTAGAGCGAAAACCTATCAGTGGGATGTTGGTTGGAGAAGGTAAGTACAGGGGACAAGGATTTAGAAGGATAGAATGGCCAAAGATGTTTGAAAAAGGAGGGAGAAAAAAAGAAATTAGAACTTGTAGAGAATAGTAAAGCAAGTAAAGTGAGAGATGTGGGAAGTCATGAGTAGTGGAGAGAGGGTGCCATCTAGTGGACAAAAGCTAGAAGTGCACCTGTGATTCCACCAGAGTAAATTCCTTGAGCTGAGAATGTTGAGGAGAGAAGGGGACTAGTATAACTAAGGGAGCTAGAAATATGGGGGGAGACTGAGTTGAGAAGTGTTTGGCTGCTGGCTTTCCTGGAAAGGGAGCGTGCTGAACCTAGCAGGGTTTTAGATAAATATGGTATTACAGAGGTTTAGCAGCAGTTACACATACTTCTTTAGTTCCTTCTAGGATAAGCTAGTTCAATTCCCATAAAGGGGATGTATCATCAGAGCTTGTTTTTTTAATGCTTTAGGAGTGGGCGTCCAAACCAGGTGTAGTCACAGAGGGAGAGCAGGGCAAGGAAGCTGAAGAACAGGAGAGAATGTAGAGAGAAAATTGTATTTTAGTAAGCAAATCTGTTACAATTTGGCTCTCTACTATAGCATTGCACTTTGTAAATATTAGTTAAAAAACATCATAAATGTGTAGAGCAACAAAGCCTCAGATATATATTATTGTTCTAGTTTCAATTAAGTTGCAGTAAGAGACAAGTACAACAGTATAAACAGAATAAACCAGCAAGTAGCAATAAATGAAATTACAGCATGGCACCTTTTGTTAAGGGCCTTAGGGGTTTCACTGTGACTGAAATGCTGCTACTCCTATAACTAAGGGTACTCTAGCATGGAGAAAGTAGTGTATCCACTAAAGGCTACTATTTTAAGGAACTGAATTTTAGATTGCTTGGTAATGAGTTTATGCAGTATAAAGTCTTTCTAGAGGAAAACCAGAGTTAATTTGGTTAATTAAGTGGAGTGCAGATTTATAGTTTATAAACGTATGCAGCAGTCATTTAGATATTGCAGAATATGATTAGTCTGTAAGATTTTACTGTTTTCTTGCAAAACTAATATATACTTTCAGTTTAGTTTTGAGATTAGTTGGTGTTTGCGATATACGCTTAACCTGCACAATGCAGGGGTTGGCGTTGTAAGAAATAATTAGACCAGCACATTCAAATAATACAGAAATATAGGTATAAAGTTAGCGTATGCGTGCACGCTTAGCCAGTCTATTTCAGAGATTATAAATTGTTTTTTACTGTTTTCTTGCAGGGCCAAAAAATACTTTAGTATAGGTTTGAAATTTATAGGCGTTTGTGAATATACGCTTAACCAGCACATGTGCAGAGAGTAGCATTATAAAAATATTAGACCAGCACATTCAATGAATACAACAATACAGTTGCATTAGCAAGTAAAACAGGAATAAAGTTAGCATGTGCCTATATGCTTGGCCAGTTACTGCAGAGATTACAAACTGTACGCTTAACCAATGTTCTTCAGATAACTTCTATTAGTTTATGAGACTTTACTTTGATCTTGCTTAATTAATAATGCTTTCAATAGAGGTTTATCATATAAATTGGAACTATAGTTATTTTTTATCGTTTAGCTGTATGGACAGAATTTTAAGAAAATTTAAATGTAATTTGAAAAGGGAAAAGCTTTAATAAAGTAACAGGCAATGTGTTAGAGACAGGATTGTTTAGTAAGGAACTAAAACAGTTATGGAGAAATCATTTAACAATGAATGACGTCTATGGAACATGGGAAGAAAGTTGGGTGGCACTTAAAAATATTTAAAAATATATATATGGAGGTAGAAGGGAAATTAAGAAAAATATAAAAGTGAATATAGGAAGATAATGAGAGATATAGAAAAGAAGATAGGGATAGATGAAGAAGTAATTGAAAAATAGGCAAATAATTATGGGGAATTTATATAGGCAGCAATGTTATGTAAAAGTAAGAAATGAGGAATGCCCGTTTTGCAAAACATTTTAGAAAAAAGGAAAGTTTGATAAGAAGTTTGAAGGATGAAGAATGAAATGAAAAGCAGATGCAGAGATAAATAATAAGCATAGCAGAGAAATGTTTTTTAGATATGTTTGAAAGAAGTGAGGGGTAGTTCTTGAGGCAGAAAAGATTTGCAATCTGATATCAAATAAAGATATTAATGTTGAAGAAATGGAATGAAGGTGTTGAGTATAGAACTGGTATGAGGGCAAGATGGATTAGGGTATAGAATATATAAGGCAGTAGAATAACGGAAGAAGATGTTTATAGAAGTTTTAAAAGAATGATTAAAAATAATTACAAAAGGAAGCAATTTGTGGGGGAAGTGTGAGATTAATTTGGGAAAAGAAAAGAGAAATGAAATAAAATAGTGGTGACTAATAACTATAAGATTTTAATGAAGATACTACCAAAATGATTAGACAAAGTTATGAAGACATATGTGGGGAATTAATTTGTGGTATAAAAGGTAGAAAAAGTAAGGAAATGTTATGGGTGGTGACAGAAGTGGTGGATGAGACTGTAAGAAGAAACACTGATGTTAAATTAATGCGGGGTATATGGTGAAGGCCTATGACTGGGTAAATCATAAGGCTTTATGGAGTATAATGAAAGCATATGGGTTAGACAGGCATTTTTTTTTAGAAATAATTAGGTCAGCATAAGTGAAGAAATAAGAAGAGGCAGAGATGTCCTATTAGCAGCTAGTTATTTATATTAGATACAGTTATGTATCCTGGTGAGAAAAATAAACACTCCTAAGCTTATAAGGATCACTTCATTGGCTCTGCTTGACAGAGGCTCAGTTAATTAATCAATGGGCAGGCGAAAGCCGACACACTCTAGCTAGGCTTATAAATATCCTCGGGCAGATAGCCTAGTACCTACCTATGAACCTATGAACCTATAAGAAGAATCAATGTCACAAATTAATTGTGTGACACAATATGGTGCATAAAAAAAGAAAAATCTCTATTCCATAATATGACCATGGGTGTGCAAGCTCTAATTAAATATTATAATAGCATTTATACATACGTTATGGGGGTCTTCAGAATAAATTATCTATTTTATTGCAAGTTGCAACTAAATACTCTTGCAAAGGTAGCTGGGGAAGTAGTCAGTAAGAAGATACAAGACCCAATTGCTTAAAAAGCCAGGTTTTGAATAAAATAATTGAAGCACATTTTAGCACTGCCAATGCCCCTTCAATTCCTTTAACAAGCACAGGAAAACTAACTAACTCATGTTAATTTTTGTAGCAAAATTATAATGAAAAAGAGTGACCTGGAGATCCTCTGTTAATTAATACAGCCATTGAGCGGGGTTCCATTCCAAAATTCACAGCAACATCATTACTGAAAAAAGCAGTTGCAGATTTTATACATCTTTACCTCATTTCATAGCTTTGTTAGCTCTACAGCTCAAGAAAACCCCTTCCAGTGGACACTATGTACTACTGGATAATGAATCCAAATTTTAAGTCTCTCCAAGAAGTACAGGAAACCTGCTGGATAAATATCACAATTTGAAATTAGATTTTAAAACATCTTCAACACTTTATTTGCATCTTTGGTATGCTACAGATACTAACACTTCTTTAAAACTACCATTTTTAATGCTGCTTGCATAAAAAATATGCAAACAGAGAAAATCATACCTTATCCTATGTGAAATCCCCCTTTAATCTGAATCTGCATTTATTTTACATGAAAAAAAGTTGATTGTTTTTCCAAAACGATGGTGAAAACATTTAATTAAAACAAAAAAATCCAAGACACTTGTGGAAGTAGATAATTCCACTCCAAGTACTGTAGTTCCTTTTCTTTAATATAGCACAAGCAAAAAATAATAAAAAAATGCAGAATATATATTGAAGTGGATGATAAAACAACTGTGAACATAAAACGCTTTTCGGCCCACCAGGTGGTGAGACATCTTCAGGTAAAACCTAAAAAATATCTTGGAAGCTAACCATGGTACGTATCAGTATGCAGTTAGGTATGGTATGTCCAGATGTAACATGTGCTATTATTGCACACACATGTCTACAGGATCAACCTTTACCATTAGAGATAAATAGTATCAAATAAAACACAAATTTAACTGTCAAACTAAAGCTGTGATCTGTGTAGCTCTATGCCAACAATGTCCAGCATTCTACATAGGGAAGATGGGCATGTACCATATAAAGAAAGGGAGTCAAGAGAATGGCCTAAGTAGACACAAACAGGAATATACAGATCACACATTTAAATTTAAGGCAACAGACAGTGTGAAGTCTGATGGAAGAAGGGGCCCAGAATCTTTACATTTAGAAAGGTTAGAGTTATTGTGGTAACTCAGGACTATGGCTTGCACTTACCCTGGGTTAAATGAGGTTTACTCTATTTCTTGTATTATAAAGCTAAGAAACCTTCAGAGATGACTAACATAATGAATTGTAAGACAAACTAGCTATGTCAAATATACAACAGTTGTCTCAGTACAAGCTAATACATACGAACTCTTTAACAGCAGTCAGTTTAGCAACACATAATTCATATGGTGGGTGCCATGCCATGATGTATAGACAGGAATGTTGTTTGCACTTCCATGTATTCATATATAATTGTTACCCCATATTCATATATATTATTTATTTTTTATTCTAATGTTTAACTGTAGGATGCCATGCCATGCTGCATAAGACAAAAAAGTGTTCCGAACATTTTTATGCATTATTATGTTTATGCATTAATACATTTTACTACTTCTTTATACTTCACCATTCTGGTACATGCATTTTAAGCACATTTATATTTTTAAATATTTTCAAATGTTTTTAACAACAACATTTTTAAATAAGTTCTTAAATATTTAAATATTTTTAATAACTGTATGTTTACATATTATGAGTATGATTTACAATGTCTAATACTGGACAAGAGAGTGTGTATACTTACTTGCCTTTTAACAAGTCCAGAGGGTGTTTTGAAAGAAACTCTTAAAGGAAGTAATTACTTATTGAGTGGACCCTCATAGCATCATCAGTGTGTTGGGAATAGCCCTCACCCATTGGCTGACTAACAACATGCTTGCACCATGGACTGTATTTAAATGCACTGGTTTTAATGAATGACTTTACCTGAAGAAGTCTCACCACCAGGTGGGACGCAAAGCACTTTAAAAAAGCTTTAACTGAAGAAGTCTCACCACCAGGTGGGATGAAAAACACTTTGTGTTCACAATTGTTTTATCTTCTGCTTCACTATATATTCTGTATTTTTTATTATTTTTTTGTTTGTGCTATATTAAAGAAAAGGAACTACAGTACTTGGAGTGGACTTACCTTCTTCCAAAAGTGTCTTGGATTAATGTTTGGTCTCCTACTTTCATGGTTTCATGTTAGAACAAAAAATGTTAATTTGAGTGATTATAACAATTTCATCCAAGTATAATAAACTAATAAATGAAAACTATACAAAAATATTTATTTAACATTTGTTTACTGGGAAAGTCTGACTTGGAGCAAAGCCAATTTTCAGCAGAGGCCTGGGGAGAAACACTCCAGATGCAGGTCTTTATAATGTGGGAAGAAGAGGACATGCAGACTCCACACAAAAGGCACCCCGGCTGAGAATCAAACTAGAGAACCTCTTTCTGTGAAGCAACAATGCAACCACTGCTCCACTGCCCCATCCAGTAGCATATAGCATAGCAAATAGCATACCTTTCACCAGCTACTGAAATACATCAAATAAATGAATAACTTAAAAAAAACAGAAAAGTTGAGGGTGGTATTAATAGTCTGAGAGTGGGCAGCTACTTAGCAGCTATTTGCAAGGAGTGATACTATGCATATATGCAAATAAGCTAATTGCAAATTATCTGCAATGAGTAAGGAATACTAAAGATATTTCTAAAAACATGCCCACTTAAAGCAAAAACTTAAATTTACATAAAGTCAAGCATTAAGCAAATGCCAAGTACTTTTTGAAAACCATAGCCTTCATGTGACTTTATATGTATTTGGCTATTGCAGATGGATGCAGCTATGCCCAGTCATGTTTTAAACATTTAAAGCAAGAGGTGGATTGCACTGCTTTTATTATTAATATTTAAAAAAATACAGGGGTTTAAAATGTTTTATATAGCAATATCCTTATGTGTACACCCTGTTGGCTTGTTTAAAGAATCAAAAGGGGGAGAAAAGGCTGAAAAAGGGAAGACACAAGAAAGAGAGAGACACAGAAGGAACATTTCCAGAGGGTTGTGCTGGGGGGAGTGGGGGAGGGGCACTATGCTTTTCTTGGGGATAGATCCCCTTATTTTTTCATTTTGTTTTATACAAGAGGATAGTGTGGATCAGAAATGGGTAAGAGTTTGTAGGACAAAGGATAAAAGGAAGAAGAGCTGAGCAAGTGCCTGCAGGATTCCCAGTCCACAGAGGCTCAAATGTCTCCACTGCCAGATGGTGGTGCAGTGAAGGACCCTGATGTTGAGGGGGGAGCAGCCCATAGTGATGTACTGGTCGGCATCAACTGGGACAGCATGACTTGAACACAATGAAGATAGTCTTCACCTAACTGAATCCATCCGTCCATGACCTTCTCCAGCTTGTCCTCAACCAAGTCTTGAAGTTCCTGTTCAATGATACTTGCCAAACTGCCACAAACACTGCAGTTGCAGGACTGGTGTCAGCCCCCTCATCCTGTGAGGATGTCCTTGGATGGACAGAGGGTGAGCACTCATTAACCTGGTAGGTACATGCCTGAGTCAATTGAGTGGATTTTGGATCTGTATAAAAAGAACATATATGGGAGAGAAAGAAAACAACAATGAGCAAAGGAATCCATAATTAAAAATAAAAAGAGGGAAAAGGGGGACAAAAGAGAACATTTGCACAATAAATTCTCAAATTATATTACAGAACATTCAATTTCTGACTTTAAAACAATTTTATTTTTTTATAAATCTTTACTGAAGTAAAACAAAATGTACTGAAGGAGTTTTCAATGTCATTCCATGGGAAGTGCTTATATTAACCTGGCAGGTGAGTATTTGCTATCAAGTTATGGTGTGGGTTACATATTGCAATTTGTAAGATAAACATAATGATCATATTTTTGTCTGATATGCATTTGTTTGCAGTACTGTACTGAGAACACCCTTTATAAATAATAACATCTTATAAAATACTGCTGTATCTCTCACACGTGCCTGCAGTAAACTTATATGTGCACTGTAATGCTTTATTTACTAAGCTGTATTAATTATTTCTTTATAGACAGTAATAAAATGAGTTAAAGACAGAATAATGCACTTATATACTGACAAATCTCTCACTCACTAGTGCTTCAGTTACTATATTGTATTATTTCCTTGTATATTAATGAAGTCAATTACACTCACAATATCATGTACTGCTTTATCATGTATACTGGCATCTTTATCCAGCCTAGCTGTTTTCCATTCCTGCTGTCTCTTGTTATAGGAGATTTCTTTCTCAACTTTAAAGAAAAGACATAAGACAATTCTTGTTTACCTGAATTTCACCTTTTCCCCTTTAACATTACTTATATCAGTAGTAGCTATTGTTCAAACAATCCATTCACTGCAGTATTTGCTTAGTATGCATTTTGAAATATGTATTACTGCCTGAATTCTCATACTTTACCAGTCTTCCATTTACTACAAGTTTTAAAAGCATCAGTACACTTTTGATGGATTTATTTTAATATTATGCCTTGCATGTAATAGTCTGTGAATTGTGCTTAACCAGAAGGTGTACACACACACACACACACACACACACACACACACACACACACACACACACACACACACACACACACACACACACACACACACACAGAAAAATGTAGCAATTCATATAAGTTTTCATTATTTTAGCTGTACAAAAATATGTGCTTTGATAATTTTCTTCCTTAAGAATTCTAAGCATATAAGGGGATGATTTAAAATGTATACAGAAGTAATAACACTGGGCATTTCTTATAGAATTATATGCTGGACATTCACTTGCCAATGCAATCCCCACCTGCCTCCCCAAGCTCTATGTTGACTAGCATGTGGTGTCTGACTGAGCTCAGTTATCTTGTACATGCAATTAGTATTGTCGATCAAATTACTATCTTTTACAATTATTATACTAATAAATCACAAACTGCATTCATGTAATTAACTACTTCATATAGTTAAGCAATATTAAATGGAAATATGTGAAAATACAATTTTTTTGCTTTTTCTCTAAATTTATGAACAAGAAGAGTGCACTCATGCACATGTACAGCTGTGATTTACAGACCTACATATGCAGATTATTATTTTTACTCGTATATGTGTTGCATTTGTATTTATACATACACATATATTAACTTATAAACATTCTATATTTCTGTATACAGATACAGTTCTGTGCACAGATATGTTTATTTCTTTTTTTTCATTATTATAAGAACATTACACATAGTTCTAGCAAATAACTTTGAATATGTTACCTTCTTATAGTTTATGTTTTTAAACCTATGTTTAAAATGACCACCCAAAGAAAAAACAAAACAATTAATACTTACCACACTCAGCCAGCTAGTCAGGCCTATGCTTCTTTAGGTCATTGTACTTGTCTCGCATTGTGGATGTGAACTGTCAAGGATGACTGGTGCTCATCCAACTCCTTCGAGATATCAATCTTTTTCCCAGTAAGAACCACCTGTGCACACCTGTATCTTATTCAGATAAGACTCCCTAAGAAGGTGATACATAATCAAGCTCTCCTTGTCTGACCAGCTCTCAGCATGGCCTTGTGCTTTCACACGTGCTGCCATCATTTGAAGTGACAGAACCAGAATGAAGAAAGAATGATCAAGGCTGTTGTTCACATGTCTAGAACCTCTCCCTTTGTGGTGTGTCACCACCAAAACCAAATCCAGATAACACGCAGGAAGGATACTGACATCCCAGATCAACATATAGATACATGTAGAACACTTTGGGATATGATGACACGGAAAAAAAAATGATCTCAAATACCTATAAATTCATTATCTCACTTAGACACATGAAAGAAGCTATCCACTCCAATTACTGGACAAAACAAGACCCTACAATTACCTCCAATATAATTGCACAGGCAATTCAGAAATTTTCCAAAGACATTCTCCTTCAGAAGCTCAGATATACTCAACTTATGATCCTAAACAACGATATTTTCCACAATATTAAATAAAATGTACAAAGAACTCCCACCTTTTGCCAATTCTGCCCCTCAAAGAAGCTGATATTATTCATATATTTTGGAGTTGTAAATGTACATACAAACTTTGGTGTGCCTTAAGAGTCAAATTAGAGAAAATGGGCTATGAAAAATCAACCTTATCCTGGCAATTTGCCCTCTTACACGTACCTCCTATAGGAATGAAGAATAATCACATGCACATTCTAGTTACAACATTTATGCTAATAAAATACTACATCACATTAAATTGGAAAGACAGGTCCAATATAACATGGGATGGATTCTAGCAAACAGCTAGTAAACAACTTCTGGCTCATAAATATTTATGGTATTCCATGAGGAAAAAAAGGACCCAGAAGGACACTTGGAAAATGATATTTGAACTCATTCTGACATGATTGTAACTCATATTTCTGTATGCTGCATAGCTTCATATAGATGAGAACTGTATATAGGTTATTAATGTATATAGGTTTTATGTTTGTAGGTCTGTATATTGTATGTTATTGTTTTATTCTCTGTTATATTGTTTTCTTGTCTTCATTTGGTTTTGATATAACCCTAATAAAAAGGAATTAAAATAAATAAAAACATAATTAAAAAAAAAAAAATCCAGATAACACGTTGGGAAATTACACCAGGTACCACCTTAACCAAATCCATAACCAAATCCATATAACAAGTTGGGACATTATACCAGCTACTGTTATTACTGGCAAGTTTGGTTTAACAAAAATGCTTTGTCACATATATGTTTTTTTTAAATAATGCATTCACGTTTCTTTTATATGGTTAATAAAAACAGTAAGCTATCATCATTTTTCTTTGTATTACTTACAATTGCTGCTGTATAACTGTCAACCTCTTAGCACAAAAAATCTGAACAAAGCCAAAAATAATGGGGGGACAAAGCCCCCAAAATATGGGCAGATTTGAAATCTTCTTCTTCTTCTTCATTTGGCTGTTCACATTAGGGGCACCACAGCGGATCATCTGTTTCCATTTCTTCCTCTCCTCTGCATCTTGCTGTGTCGCACTGATCACCTGCATGTCCTATCTCACCACATCCATAAAACTTATTTTAGGCCTTCCTCTTTTCCTCTTACCTGGCAGCTCCATACTTAGCATCTTTTTACCAATATACCCAGCATCCCTCCTCAGCACATGTCCAAACCAAAGCAATCTCGTCTCTCTGGCTTTGTCTCCAAACTGTCCAACCTGAGATGATCCTCTGATATACTGATTCCTAATCCTGTCAATCCTCATCACGCCCAATGCAAATCATAACATCTTTAACTCTGCCACCTCCAGTTATGACTCCTGCCTTTTTGTCAGTGCCGCTGTCTCCAACCTATATAACATAGCTGGTCTCACTACTGTCTTGTATACCTTCACATTCACTCTTACTGGTACCGGTCTGTCATAAATCACTCCTGACACTCTTCTCCACCCACTCCACTTTGCCTGTAGCCTCTTTTTCATCTCTCTTCCACACTCGCCATTACTCTGAACTGTTAACTCCAGGTATTTAAACTCATCCACCTTCAACTCTACTCCCTGCATCCCCACCATTTTTCTATCCTCCTTCTCATTCACACACATATATTATTTTATTTTATTTATTTATTTTACATTTGTTAACCGGGATGGTCCGACTGGATACATGTCCTTTTTCAGCGGAGGCCCGGGGAGAAAAGCTCCAACAGAGTTACACTGATAATTAGGTACAGTAAATGAGCTGAAAGAACTTAACAAAAACATAGGCTATTTACATACAAGTACAAGACTGCCATTACTATTTCTGAGATTACTACAAATGTAACATTAATAACATATTAGCAAGGACGGTAGGCAGTATAATGACAGAGTTAGACAGGATACATATTTCTTTATCACAGTATACAAAGTACTTATCATCTTAGCTAGTTGTTTATGTTTTAGTTAATGGCACAGAGCTAGTCTGGGTTTGAGCAAGGACATAGCCAGTGTGACTTGAAGTGGAGTTTTAGACTATTTTGAATTGAGTTAGAGAAGTTGCAAGCATGATGTTATTTGGGAGAGAGTTCCATATTTTACCAGTGGTGTTGGCAAATAGCTGGTCACCACCTAGGTTGAGAGATTTAGTTGTTTGGACAAGGAGTCTGTTTGCTGAGAAGGCAGCTTAAGATTGGAGTAGGGAGTCATTAAGTTTTTAGTGCTGGGGTATTCTCAGGTTGTTTAAGGATTTTGAAGGCCTCTATGAGTTGGGACTGGTGAAGAAGGTGTGGGAATTCTATCCATCCAAGCTTTTTCAGGTTAGTACAGTGGTGTGTTCTGTAGGGTAGGCCTGTAACAAACCTGGCAATGTGATTATAGCAGGATGAGAGCTTGGCCAGATCAGATTTGTTAAGGTGAGTGAGGACAGTAGAGGCATATAGTAGGGTAGAGAGAAGGTGTGAATGGGCTGTGGCTGCCCTGGCATTCGGGGTAAGGAAGGCTTTAATTCTATATAGGGTCCCAAGTTTCATGTTGACTGACTTAATGGCTTGGTTGATATGTATATCAAATCTGAGTTTATTGTCAATGTTTACTCCTAATAGCTTTGTATAGGTGTCTGGGGAGATGATGGTCCCATTATTGGATTTTATAGTGAAGTTTTCAGTCGGAGATCTATTGGTTGGGTAGAAGAGAAGTAACTTGGTTTTGTTTGGATTTAAGATCAGGAGATGGTTGGCAAGCCAGTTTTCGACTTTGGTGAAGCTATGTTGGGTGGTAGTTAGTAGATTTGCAAGAGAGGCATTGGAACATGTTATAGTGAGTCATCTGCATATTGAATGCAGGTGGCTTCAGGGATGACTGTTTGGATGTCGTTTATGAAGACTGAAAAGAGGAGAGGTCCTAATATGGAGCCTTGAGGAACTCCTATGGTATTTGGTAGTAGGCAGGAGAGCTTGTTTTGCCACATTACTGCTTGTTGTCTCCCAGTGAGGTAAGCTTGAAACCAGTCAAGGGCTGGAGTAACTAGATACAGGGTTTTTAAAGCATATAGAAGTAACTGATGGTTTACCATATCGAAGGCTTTTGATAGGTCCAGGAAGAGAGCAGAGGATATTTTTTTATTATTCCGGTTAAGATTAATGTTTTCAGTAAAAGAGAGGAGGGCAGTGGTTGTACTATGATGGGGTCTGAATCCATGTTGAGAGTCTGTGAGTAGTTTATTTTGGGTTAGATAGAGCATTAGTTGGTTGTGCATGCACTTTTCCATAATTTTGGCAAGTGGTGATAGTATGGCTATAGGTCTATAGTTGGATAGTTCTGTGGATGAACCTCCTTAGTGGAGTGGAATAACATAGGATATTTTCCAAATTGAGGGGATTGAGGCCTCGGTTATGGTTCTGTTAATTAGAATTGAGATAGGGTAGGCTACGACATCTGCAGCAATTTGCAGGTATTCAGCCGGCAGAAGATCGGCTGAAAGGGTGGTTGGCTTCAGTTTTTTCAAAAGGGATCTGATAAAGGATGTGGACACTGGCTGGAAGTTAAAAGAGAGTGGTGAGTTGGGTATAGTGTTTATAGAAGTGTGGGGAGGAGAAAGTTGGTTAGCTAATGACTGGATGGTTTCTGTGAAGAAAGTATTGAATGAATTGGCTATATCTTCTTGGCTCTTGTCAGATAATGTTCCTGGGGTCGGAGTAGTGGATTTGCCTGGTTGGAGAAGTTTATCTATGCCTGCCCAGTACTTTGGAGGTTTATTCTGTTGGTAATGTTGCAGATTGTAGAAGTAATTTTTCTTATCTAGTATGATGGCTTTTTAGTCTAATTTCTAAGTTGTTGGAATTTGATATGATCTAGGGGTAGTTTGGTAGTGCGCCATTTATCCCACGCTTTGTCTCTAGTTGTTATTTTGGTTTTGGTGTCTGTTAGCCAGGGTGCTAGTTGAGTTTTAATTCTTATTGAGCGTTTAGGGGCATGCGAGTCAAGTATAGTAAGGAATGAATTGTTAAATGATGACACTGCCTCATCAAGGGGAAGGAACTTTAGTTTTGTCCAGTTACATGATTTGAGTTCAAGTTGAAATTTAGTTGGGTCAAAGTTTTTCTTGGATCTGATAGACCTATAAATAGGTAAGCTTGTACAATTAATTTTGTCTTTCATGATGTATGTGAGCAGGTGATCACTAAGATCATTAGGGAGAGTTCCAGACATATAGTTCTGGGGATGACTGATGGTGAGTATCCAGTCTAGTATACTCTCTTTTTGGTTATTGTTACCTGTACGTGTGGTAGATGATATTATCTGAGAGAATCCATGTAGGTTAACAGGGATGGGGTTGGACTGTGCTGTGCATTGGTTCCAGTCAATATTAACATCGCCCAGGACAATGGTTTCTTGAGGGTAGTTGTTGGCTATCCAATGTAGAATGACCTCTAGTGTTTCTACATTCTTCCCAGGGGGAATATAGGTTACAATTAGGTTAATGCCCTTATGATTATTTAGTAGAATATTTAGAGCTAGTATTTCAGCGTTAGAGACCTGGGATGATTGTATAGAGTTAGCTATGATGTTAAGTGTGCTATTATATAAGACGGCTATTCCACCTCCTCTTTTCTTTACTCTATCTGCCCTAAGTATATTGTAACCAGGAGGCAGGATCTCATTGTCTTTGGTTGATGGCCGGAGCCATGTTTCAGATAGACACATTATGTTGGGGAGGTATGCGGCTAGTACAGCATGCAGGCTATGTATCTTATTGTTTAGGCTTCTGATGTTTAAGTGGCATATTAGGAGGGAGTTGACCAGTCGGTGGGAGAGTGGTGGGCTGGTAGGATTTTGAGTTAAGGTTGGGCCTGGATTAGGATGGATGTCCCCATCTTTGGTTATGTTTTTTCTTAGATACGCTAGTAGTCTAATAACTTTGAATAGTAGTTTTAGTTCATATTTGGATTTTGGTGTTGATTGGAGTGTTTTTTAGAAGCAAGTGGTTGGAATTTATAATTTTGGGGTAGTGTAGTAGTGGGCAAGTTCATGATCAGTGGAGGTAGGGGGGTCTTGGTTTGGCATTTTGGATAAGAGAAACCTACGAATGTGAGATTTTCATAGCTAGTAAGAAAGTATGGCAGAATTAAGAGTGGTAAGATAAGAGGAAGGAGTTTATAATTATTTATAGACATGTTATATGTCATCAATGGGTGGGGTCAATGAGCTTCAGAGGAATAGTAGCGGTTAAACAGTAAAGTGGTGGGGGGAGGAAATTGGAGAGGAAGTTGCGTAGGTTGGAGAGGAAGTAGGAGTGTGGCCTAGTGGCTATAAATGTAGACACAGTGTGGGCGGGTGAGATAAGGGGGCAGGGAGGGGAGCGAAGCGAGGGCAAAGCGGAGCGGGGCTAACCCAGTCCCAGTGTTTGGTCCTATGAGTGGGGTAAATAGTCTGATAGTGTAAGTAAGCAGATTCTGTCTTAGTCCTACTGACCTTCATTCCTCTCCTCTCTAGAGCATATCTCCATGTCTCCAGGTCTTCAGGTTCTCCTCAACCTGTTACCTACTCTCACTACAGATCACAATGTCATCCACAAACATCATAGTCCACTGGGACTCCAGTCTGATCTCGTCTGTCAACTTATCCATTACCATTGCAAATAAGAAAGGGCTCAGAACTGGTCCTTGATATAATCCCACCTCCACCTTAAACATATCTGTCATTCCTACAGCAGACCTCACCACTGTCACACTACCCTCGTATATATCCTGCACCACTCTTACATACTGCTCTGCCACTCCTGACTTCCTCAAACAGTACCACAACTCCTCTTTAGGTACCCTGTCATATACTTTCTTTAAGTCCAAAAAGACACAGTGGAACTCCTTTGGATCTTCTCTATACTTCTCCATCAATACTCTCAGAGCAAACATTGCATCTGTAGTGTTCTCACCCAGCATGAAACCATGCTGCTGCTCACTAAACATCACCTCTCTTCTTAACCTAGCTTCCACTACTCATTCCCATAACTTCATGCTATGACTGATCAATTTTATCCCTCTGTAGTCAACTACAGCTCTGCCCATCTCCGTTATTCTTAAACAACTTCGATACCAAAACACTTCTTATTCTTAAAAATCATTACCAAAACACTTCTTCTGCACTCCTCATTCATCCTCTTACTTTCCAAGATTTCATTAAACAATCGGGTTAAAAACTCCACTGTCATCTCTCCTAAACACCTCCATGCTTTCACAGGTATGTCATGTGGACCACCAGCCTTTCCATTCATGTTCTTCATAGCTGTCCTTACTTTCTCCTTTTTAATCCATTACACTTTCTGATTGATTATCCCCACATCATCCAACCTTCTCTCCCTGTCATTCTCTTCATTCATCAGCCTCTTAAAGTGCTCTTTCCATCTGCTAAACACACTCTCCTCACTTGTGAGAATGTTTCCATAGTTTCATAGTTTCATAGTAGTGTACTAGGCTATCTGCCCGGGGGCATTTATAAGCCTAGCCAACAGTGATGTGGCTTTCATCCATCCCATACTATAGTTAGCGCCTCTCTAGTAGTGACACATGTAGAACCCCATTATTTATTAAACTATACCTCGGTCTAGTAGTGACACTAGAGGTCCTCGGTAAACTTCGCGATCTCCCATCCATGCATGAGATTTTTCTTGAACAGTGCCAATGAAGGGCTCTGTCTCACATGAACTGGGATTTTGTTCCAGAGTATGGGTAACCTCTGTGTTATGAATCTATCCCTCCAGCATGTTCTATTCATATTTGTGCAGAGGTTGAAATCTTTTAGCTTGTGTGGTTCTGGTGGATTTGGATTTTTTGAGATGGAGCATGTCCATCAATTCCTGGTTGGACATGACTGGCCTATATGTTAGGCACAAATCACCTCTGAGCAGGCGGTATACTGAATAGAGCTGGGACTTTCTTAAATCCCTAGCTGTATAAGGCACATGTTTTAGACCTATGATCATAACTTGGTGAGGTGCTTCTGAAGGATGCTTTCAGTTGTTGCATGTGCGGTGAGATACATCCCAAATGGGCATTATATTCAATCATGGGCCTGACAAGGGAGGAATATGGAGGTACAATGACCTCCTTTGATCTGGATGAGAATCGCTTCGCAGTGGGAATGAGCGAGTAGAAGAGATCTTTCTGACCACTTGCTTATAGTTTGTCAAGAGGTCACTATGGGCTTGAGTCCCAGGTCTCTGATTACATCTTCTGTATTCAATAGGTTGTGTCATTGATATTTGTGGGTACTTTGTTTTCCCAAAGGGATGATATACATTTTTGGCGTTAAGTTTTGGTATGATTTACATTTTCAGTTGTCGTTTCAGTGAGACCTTTCTGTAGGATGTGTGTGTTATTGACGGAGTGGTACTATAACGGTTGCAGTCATCTGCAAGCTTTATCAGCTCCTGTAATCCTTCCATATTTGCTTTCACATCGAAATAAATGCCGGAATAAAGGTGGACTAGACTAAGGCAGGACACCACTTAGCAATGAGTTTAGGTCTAATATGGCTCCAGCAATTTTAACCTTATAGGTTCTGTTTTTAGCCAATTTGCTACCCATCTTGTGACATATGGATTACATTTATGCTGCTTGAGCTTTATCAATGATGCCAGAGTAATAGTATTAATGTCAAAGGCCTTAGCCAGAGTCCAAATAGGCAGTGTGGACAGCCTTGCCCTCATCGATGGCACTAGTGACTGTCTCAAAGAAGTCAACCATGTTTAAGAGGCAGGATCTGCCTTTTGCAAAACTGAACTGTGTGGGATCAAGGGTCTGTAGATCCCCAATGTCGCCCATTTATAGAGTTCCACTGATGATTCAACTAACTTTCCATAGCCTTACAGATCAGGCTACTGGTCAAACTTATGGAGGCGGTAGTTACCTGGGTCAGTAATTTCCCCTTTTGTGGAGTGGGACCACTGTTGCTGCAATGGCTTCAGTGTTCAAGGAGTACATATCCTGTGAGTGAGGCTAAGATTGAATAGAGTTCTTAGGGAGATTGGGTTTAGTTCATCTTGGAGTTCCGCGTAACATAGCTGGCGGGGATACCATCGAGGGTCCCATAGATGCTATGTTTTTTGCCTTGTTGAGGTGCTGATTTCACCACATGTGTCTGTGATGACAGGTAGGTTACATTTCAGCAAGGGATAGTTACTTCATCTTTTAGGGGGTGAGGAGGGGAGAAATTTGCACTGAGACCCTATCTGCCAGAAGATGTTGTAGCAATGTCAGTGAGGGTCCAGTGAATTTTTTGTCATTGTGTACTAGCTCAGGCATATCTCTGAGAATTTCCTCCCAAGGTTCTGACACTTAATTGAAGAAGGCTTTGTGATTGCTCTTTGGTATCCTTAGCAATCTTTTTCTCAAAAGTTTGCTTTAGATGTTTTTATGAGAAGGCGTAGTTTTTACTTGTGCTGATCAAGGAAGCCTTTCCTTGTGGAGTTTGTCATCCTGCAGTAGCTTCGCTTCTTTTGTTGCTGATTTTGTTTATAAGCGGGGTCACCAAACACGGGCGTTTTCATGGTGGAGTGGGTCTTGGTTTTAGTTGGGATTGCCTGATTCATACATTGCTGGAGATGTGCGTGAAGGCTTTTGTGAGGATTCAGCATTTTTGGATGTGGTTTCCATTAACCCAGTGAAGCAAGGATATCATGCAACTTAAGGAGTGCAAAGTCAAGCTTTTGAAAAAAGTTTCACTGTAGTCTTTTGTTCTGGAGAGGTGGGATATGTACATCCGCGTGATCAGATTTATGAATCAGGAATCCTTACTAGTGGTTTATATCGGTGTGAACATTTGGACTATGTTTGTGATAATCAGGTCAGTATATTATCTCTTCGTGTGGGAGAGGTGACCAGTTGCTCCCATAGCATTTGGGTTTATGAATTCAGAATCTTTGGGCCAGGGTGTTAGGGCTAGAATAGTGGGCCCAGTCTATGTTGGGGTAGTGAAGTCACCCAATAGATGGTGTTTGGTGTGACATTCATATCCTCCAGTGTTTTCAGGAATGCTTGATGGGATTCCTGGGATTGGGAGGGTGTTCTATAACATGCGACCAGTTGTATCAGTTTGCCTATGGTGAGTAAAACTTGTATGGTTTCTACTGCTTCATGGTAGCCACCAATGTCGAGGTGTAGAGTGTCCTTTATGAAAATGGGACCTCCCACTCAACTTGTGGTTCGGAATGATTCCATCATTATCCTTTATCACCCTTACCTGCTGCATATCTTTCACAGCTCAGTCCCTCTATAATATTGTTCTTAAAACTTAGAAAGTTGCTAGAGTTAAAGATATTGTATACTGTGCATTTTATGATGGATATGGAGTATGAAACTCAAATGCCCTTTTTTCCCCCTTTATTTATAGACATGTTATATGTCATCAATGGTGGGGTCACAATGAGCTTCAGAGGAATAGTAGCTGTTAAACAGTAAAGTGGTGGGGGAGGAAATTGGAGAGAGGAAGTTGCGTAGGTTGGAGAGGAAGTAGGAGGTGGCCTGAGTGGCTATAAATGTAGACACAGTGTGGCGGTGAGATAAGGGGCAGGAGGGGAGCCAAGCGAGGGCAAAGCGAGCGGGCCATAACCCAGTCCCAGTGTTTGGTCCTATGCAGTGGGGTAAATAGTCTGATAGTGTAAGTAAGCAGATTCTGTCTTAGTCCTACTGACCTTCATTCTCTCTCCTCTCTAGAGCATATCTCCATGTCTCCAGGTCTTGTAGGTTCTCCTCAACCTGTTACCTACTCTCACTCACAGATCACAATGTCATCCACAAACATCATAGTCCACTGGGACTCCAGTCTGATCTCGTCTGTCAACTTATCCATTACCATTGCAAATAAGAAAGGGCTCAGAGCTGGTCCTTGATGTAATCCCATCTCCACCTTAAACGTATCTGTCATTCCTGCAGCAGACCTCACCACTGTCACACTACCCTCGTACATATCCTGTACCACACTTACATACTGCTCTGCCACTCCTGACTTCCCTCAAACAGTACCACAACTTCTTTAGGCACCCTGGCATATACTTTCTCTAAGTCCAAAAAGACACAGTGCAACTCCTTCGGATCTTCTCTATACTTCTCCATCAACACTCTCAGAGCAAACATTGCATCTGTAGTGTTCTCTCCCAGCATGAAACCATGCTGCTGCTGCACTAAACATCACCTCTCTTCTAACCTAGCTTCCACTACTCATTCCCATAACTTCATGCTGTGACTGATCAGTTTTATCCCTCTGTAGTCAACTACAGCTCTGCCCATCCCCGTTATTCTTAAACAACATCGATACCAAAACACTTCTTATTCTTAAAAATCATTACCAAAACACTTCTTCTGCACTCCTCAGGCATCCTCTCACTTTCCAAGATTTCATTAAACAATCGGGTTAAAAACTCCACTGTCATCTCTCCTAAACACCTCCATGCTTTCACGGGTATGTCATGTGGACCACCAGCCTTTCCATTCTTCATGTTCTTCATAGCTATCCTTACTTTCTCCTTTTAATCCATTACACTTTCTGATTGATTATCCCCTTATCATCCAACCTTCTCTCTTGCTCATTCTCTTCATTCATCAGCCTCTTAAAGTGCTCTTTCCATCTGCTAAACACACTCTCCTCACTTGTGAGAAGGTTTCCATCATTATCCTTTTTCACCCTTACCTGCTGCATATCTTTCCCAGCTCAGTCCCTCTATAATATTGTTCTTAAAACTTAGAAAGTTGCTAGAGTTAAAGATATTGTGTCACCATGCATTTTATGATGGATTTGGAGTATGAAACTCAAATGCCTGTCATTATTTAGTGAATCCAGTCCTCACTGACTTGCCTCAAAAATCCAGGAAATCACAAATTCTATGAGAAACAGAACAAAAATATGGGGCAAAAATCTGGGCATTCTGCCAAAATCTAGACAAAGCACGGAAATGGGACCAGAACGGCTGGGGTGGAGAGAGGGGGGACCAAGTCATGCATTTGTCCAGCTGATCAACCAGATCACTCAGAGCTTATTACAGTGAAGTGTTTTTTTTTTTGTTTTTGTTTGTTTTGCACTTCACTTGAAGAGCTGGGGGTGGGTGTGCTGGCTCATAGTAGTGACCCAGGACACTAACAGAACCAGCTAGAGTTTTGTGTGGGAATTTAGTTTTGGTAATTGAGCTTTCCATAATAAACCATGCACACACACACACACACACACACACACACACACACACACACACACACACACACACACACACGTGTATGTGTGTGCGTATAGCGCATATATATATATATATATATATATATATATATATATATACGTATACATATATAGAGTGTGTATATATATATATATATATATATATATATATATATATATATATATATATATATATATATATATATATGGGTCTACTTCATTTGATCGAAAGACCATTTGATCGAAACCCATTTGGAATAATGTTCATTTGATCGAAAACCAGTATTCAAAGCATAAAACTGGGATTTTTCCCCCTCCCCAATGTCATGCGACCCTGGAGTTGTTTATATAGTTAAGGGGTGTGGGGGGGTGCAGTTCCCCACATTAGGGGGTGTGGGGGAGAAGGCCCCCACCCAGTTTCCTTTAAAAGAAGAAAATAAAACAAAACGTACAGATTTTAAACTAACTATATATACCAATGCCAGGGTCGCACGACATTGGGGATGGGGACAAATCCCTGTTATTTGCCTTGAATACTGGTTTTAGATCAAATGAACTTTTGACCAAATGGGTTTAGGTCAAATGGTCTTTCAATCAAATGAAGTAGACCCATATATATATATATATATATATATATATATATATATATATATATATATATATATATTATGTATAATATGTATGTATGTGTGTGTGTGTGTGTGTGTGTGTGTGTGTGTGAGCATATGAATAAAATAAGTAAATAAAGAGTATTACAGCTGGCTTTCATTCAGTCATGCTTTTACTCTTCTACCATCTTACTTTCCTATCCCAAGGTGCTTCCATATTAATATAATTAGTCAGGGATAATAATTTATACAAAATGAAAAAATACTCTAAACCAGTAAGTCAGATGTCTAAAAAATTCTTTGTAATAACAGTGGGAAGTTGCAAGTTGTAAAATCAGGTGTATGAGACTAAATGTTACTCATAATAGAAAACAAAAAATGAGTTAGAAAATAAAAAATTAATGAATAAATTACCATCTGCCACAGTTCTGTACCATTAGCTTATACTGCCCACGTGTGTAAAAACTATAAACCTGCTCAGTCTCAACATCATCTGGAGCCAATGTTTACACCACTGCTGCTCAGTCTCAACACCATCTGGAGCCAATGTTTACACTGCTGCTGCTCAGTCTCAACATCATCTGGAGCCAATGTTTACACCACTGCTGCTCAGTCTCAACATCATCTGGAGCCAATGTTTACAACGCTGCTGCTCAGTCTCAACATCATCTTGAGGCAATGTTTACACCACTGCTGGTCAGTCTCAACATCATCTGGGGCCAGTGTTTACACCACTGGGTTACTAGCATGATCTTAGTAAAGCATTCTGTTGTGCTACTTTGTTATGAATATGTTAGAAGGGCTATTAAAATATTTACACAATTAATTCATGAACTGTTACAAGCTCTCCAACATTTAATGCCCTTTTCAAATTAAGAAGTTTACATCTAATAAACTGGATTACTGACCTGGAAAAAGTATGAAAAGCATGAAAGATGCATTCAATGGCACCCTCAGCAGTGAAAAAAAATATGAATGTTGCTGTCAAACACATAACCTAATTTATATTGGAGCAGCTACTTTTGCAAATGAAGATAATTTCGTCAAGAAAATTAAACTGTAACCTGCATAAGAACAACTATATGTAATATGTTAAGAAACATTTTTCATGAAGAATGATTGTCAGATCAATACAACTCATTAAGAGGATGTACATACAGTGTTCTCTTAGAGGGCTCTTTAAATATTAACTTCACTAATGGCATACTTTGTTAAGTATAATGACATTTTATTGCATTTTTTGGCTCCACAAAATATATGTAACAATACATCTTGTTCTTACATGCATGCAACCACTTGATATGTACTTGAAACTTCCTTGTGCAAATGCTGTAATGCAAAAGAAAGGAAATATATCAATTTTCACATGCTTAATTGTTAGTTAATAAATATCAGTCACTGGATTAAGTAGAGGATACCATTTTTAGAAAGACGTACAAGCATGGCATGCTTCACGTCTAATATGCATAGCTATATGAACCATTGGCTGTGTTTAAACAAGTATGACAATGTTATATTTAACAGATGTACTTTTTTAGTTCATGGGTGTTTGTTATGCATTTTACTAAAATAAACAAAATTGAGGGACTGACAGGTGCAACAAATGGCTGCAAGATAACAAATAAAAATTTAATCATCTCATATAAATTAGCGTGGGTCAGAGGCAGTGCTATAAAATATTAGTGCATTAAATATTTCATTACACTTCTAATTCTTAAGTTTTCTGAAACACCTGCATAATACATGTGTGTGATAACAGAGTCAATATAACTTGCCAAGAATGCATTTGTTTTATCAGAACTTGAGTTTTAGTAGCAATATTATTTATCCTGTAACTTGCTTGGCAGGCAATCACTGAGTTATTCAGAGTATCCATAGGAGTATTGCACTGGCAGCTGCTCTTCTGCTGGTGAAGGAAACATGTTGCTCTGCTGACAGTTGACAAAATTCCATGCAGTTTCAGATAAAACTGGGCAGTCTATAGGAAAATATGTACCTCACTGACAGGAAAAATGTTAGCAAGACCATGTTACTGTCAACTTTAAAATGTGTAATAAAAACAAAATTTAGCACAAAATATCTAACACCTGAAATGTTCTTCTTCTGTGGATATTTTTGAAATGCTTTCAGATTGGTTAGCAAATTCTTAAATATATATCCATTTTTAACAATCTAATATGATGATTTTTAGAACACGGAGTAAATGTTTTTCACATTACTTGTCTAAGTAAGTAATGTTTTATTAAATGCTTACTTTACATTTTTGTAAATGAGCAACTACTGTGCAGAAATTCACTCAAATT
The DNA here is from genome assembly GCF_019279795.1 of Protopterus annectens. NCBI lineage: Eukaryota > Metazoa > Chordata > Ceratodontiformes > Protopteridae > Protopterus > Protopterus annectens. The sequence continues at coordinate 801,818,750 of NC_056733.1, read as the reverse complement.
TATTTAAAAATAGAAATAATTTTTAAACAAAAGGAAACAGATTATCATGAGGAGGAAATGTATTCAGCATACAATTATTTAAACACAAGCCTTAAAGATGCAAACTGCTGTCATTTTAATGTGTAAAAATACTAATTAATGAGATGGAAATAACTTCAAAATAAACGCACTAATGCATGACAAGTGCAGCATTGATTTAAAACACAACCTACAAGATGAATGTTTTTGTACATATAATGCTTAGCTATTTTTTCATTATTAAAAAAGTTACATATGATGTGCTTCTTTCTTTTCAGTAAAAAGTATTTCACATTTCCATTTAGAAGGTATTGCACAAATCAAAGATGCAATGGGGAAGAAGAAAATATAGGAAATATTGTTCCTCATACAGTTCAGTCTTTGAAACTAAGTTACAGCTATGCCATTCATGAGTTCACAAGGTCAACTTGCACCTTCTGAAAACATCTGATATTTTTATGGATATTTTAATAGTTTCTCTCTGTGCATATATGGCCTCTACATGAGTAGATGAAAGTGAATGCACAGAGGATCAGAATCACCGAACTGCATTCACCAAAAATATCTTACCAAAAGGCACTTTTAAGTCCCTCTACCCCCCCCCCAAATGCATGTATACCAAATCCATGGTAGCACAGACTCAAAGAAGGGGGAAATTCCCCAAAAAAAAGGAAATCACTTTCAGCAGAACTCACTGACAGTGATTTCTATAGAGAAACTATGATTGTAGGTGAGTTGAAGTTCAGGCAGTAGAACCTTGGGAGTTCAAGCTTTGTCCACAGGTAGATTACCCATATATATATATATATATATATATATATATATATATATATATATATATATATATATATACACACATACTTATCTTAAGTATTTATATTTGTCTGACACATATGCTCTTGTTTCTTTAAACTGAAAATCTTAAGATGATAAATCTTAACAAAAAAAAAAAAAGTTTTACTGCCCAAGATCCTATATATAGCCTTGGCAATACAACTGTTACCAGAAAGGAATAGACTTAAAAAAATAAATTTATGCCTAATAAAATTTTTATGGTTTCCCAAAAGAAACACAATAGCTTTAATGCATCATATCAGACCATGGTAACAGGGCAGATTAAACTTTCCTGATATAGAAACATACCACCGTAACAGGTACAAGCAAGCAAACTCTGAGGGTAATGCTACTCAATGCTAGAATTCTAAACCTCAAAATGCACTCACTCGAGGCACTCCTTAAAATGGAGAACATCAACATCTGTGCAGTGACAGAGACCTGGTTCAAGGCTCCAGAGAGCAACCCTGCATTACCAGGCTATAATTCATACCAAACCTTTCGACCACCTAACCTGGACTGAAACACTAAAGGTGGAGGCGTGTCCATATTCATTAAGGATATCCACACTTCCAGGCTACTTGCTCAACATAATGCATCCAAAATTATCCAAGTGCAACTAACACTGGGCAAGACTGCAATCCAGGTTGTAGCTTCTTACAGATCCCCCCACAATACTCCAGGATTCCCATTCTTTATTTCTTAAGATACTGGAAAATATTAAGGTACCACCCAATACCTTAATTATGGGCGATTTCAACTACGCCACCATCAGTTGAGAAAACTACTCATGTAACAACTCATTTGCTCAACATTTTCTGGACTTCATAAATTCCAACACCTTGATTCAGCTTGTCCACAGCCCCACCAGGGGGAGCAATATCCTGGTCCTGGTCATTACCAATATAGGTAACCAGTGTTCCTCACCAGAGGTCAACTCCTTGCTGGTCATATCCAACCACAAGCTAATCACCCTAAACAGCCATATCCCACCCCACCCCCCATTAAGGAAACCACTGTCAAAAAATAGTCCAAAGCCAACTTCATGCTTCTTAAGACAGAAGTGGCAAACTTCACGATACCCATGCAGATGGAAAATAGAGGTACAACTGCTGACTCTTACAGAAATGCACTGTATAAGCACATACACGAGTGCATAGATTGTGCCATCCCCAACAGAACCAAGATGCTATCCTCCAAAAAAAGGAAGCCAATCTGGTGGTCCCCTGCCATATACAAACTCTACAACAGAAGGAAGAAGCTGTTGCAAAAAAGAGTAAAATCCCAAGATTGGAGGAACTCCCTGGTCAGCATCAGCAAGAAGCTGAGATCCCTCATAAAATCCTCCAAAGCCAGTTATGAAAATAAAATCACCACTGATTCCAAAGACAATCACAAACCGTTCTACAGTTATGTCAAGAATCTCAATGGCAACACTCACATTTGCTTTGAGCTACAGCACAATGGCACTAAATTTACAGAACCAACTGATACTGCCAACATCCTGGCAGATAGGTTCAGTGCTAACTTTACCCCCCCATCCTCCAAAGGCCCCATCTTAATACCAGAAGAATGCAAAGCCCCTGTAATCATGGATGAACAAGTAAAGACTGCACTAAAGCCATGAACACAGCATCCATGGGACCAGACAACATCCCAAGCTGCGTACTGCATGAACTACAGAACGAACTGGCACCCCACCTAAGTACCATGTTCAGTCATAGCCTCACCTCAGGCTATGTGCCTATTGAATGGCACACAGTGACAGTTATCCCACTCCACAAAGGGGGTTCCACCACAAATCCCAGAAACTACTGCCCCATTAGCCTGACGAGCCTGGTCTGCAAGGCCATGGAAAGTATCATCATGGAGCTTATAAACAAAGACATAGGTAACCTCCAAACCCTGGACCCCACACAGTTTGGGTTTGTAAAAGGTATATCATGTCTACTAAACCTGATTGACTTATTTGAAGCTGTCATTAGAGCCATAGATGAGGGCAAGGTAGTGCACACAGCCTATCTTGACCTCGCCAAGGCTTTTGATACCATCCCCAACTCTGGAATTATAGATAAACTCATTAAACTGGGCATAAATCCCTATGTCACAAGATGGGTGGCCAACTGGCTCACCGACAGAACCCACAAAGTAAGAGTAGCCAACTCCAAGTCTGACTTCAGACCAGTGATGAGTGGATTACCACAGGGTTCTGTCCTGGGTCCGCTCCTGTTCGGCATCTACTTCTCTGAAGTGCAGGCCAACACAGAAGGTCTTTGGCTAACAAAGTTTGCAGATGACTGCAAACTGGGAGCCATAATAGAATCACCTAGTGATGTAGACATTTTACAAAAGGGCTTCACAGAGACAGATGTTGGTGACAAAGTCATGGCTTCAAGCTTAATGCCAAGAAGTGCATTGTCATCCCCTTTGGGAAAAACTCGGTACCCATTAACTACCACATAGGCGGTAACTCACTAAATACTGAAAGTGTGATAAGAGACCTCGGGACATAGGTGGACAGTAGTCTCTCCTTTGATAACCACATCGCCACAGTAGTCAGGAAATCCTTCTACATGGCACACCCCATCACAAAAGGGTTCTCCTCTAGAAAAAAAAGAGGTCATTATTCCTCTCTACTCATTTCTCATCAGACCCATTATAGAGTACAATGCCCCATTTGGCATGTATCTTGCAAGACACCAACAACAAATGAAAAGGTCAATGAAATGCCTCACTAAAAGGATTACTGGCCTCAAACAGATGCCATACACAGACCGTCTCAAAAAACTCCAGCTCTACTCCATCGCATATCACCTACTCAGAGGTGATCTCCGACTAACATACAAAGATATGTCAAACCCAGAGCTGTTGGACATGCTCCAGGGACCTAAGCCTTGTTACCACAATAAACAGAACATGTTGGAGGGATAGATTTGTGTCCCAGAGACTTCCCATACTCTGGAACAAACCCATTCAAAGCTCTTCATTGGCCCTCTTTAAGAAAAACCTTGATGACTGGATGGGAAATAGAAAATTCACCCTGGGGATCACTTCTGTGGCGCTGCTTGACAGGGGCACAGGAAAATAATTTTCTTGGGTGGTGAAAGCCAGGGAACCTTTTCGGCTAGGCTTATATAGGCCCCAGGGTCGATAGCCTAGTACCTATCTATGAACCTATATAAAAGCATCAATATCTAAAACAATTTCAGATTGGATAAGTCCAAATTACTCTACAAAAGGGAAAGAATTACAATTACTAACTGTAATATCAATAAATGAATTTGATTTACAATAAACATTTCAAATAGCTAAAAACAATTTGCCATGGCACATATTATGTATTAGTATGCAATATAATATAACTAAACACACTAAAACTCATATGATTAATTATTACATTGACTCATTTAGGAAAATTATTAATGCAAATATAGATTTAAAAATATGGTTTGATCTTTTAACACCATTTATAGTCACAAAGAACTTTCCACATAAAGTATATAGAGAAATTATTAATTCTTGGGAACAGAAATGATTTGTTTGTTGGCTCCAATGTATCAACAAACAAAGTTTTAGAGATGCAAGTAATAAAAACAACATACAAAATTCCACAACAGGACTGACTAACTTTACAGAGTATTCTGTCACATTCGCAAAATTTAAATAGAATAATTAACAATTCTTCATTTAAAGAAATACCTAAATTTATGAAATACATATATGAAATCATATATAATGACTTTGACATGGGAACCAGCATTTCAAAATTTTACAAAATATTGATAAAGTATAAAACAACACCCAAAACCTCATATTGGAAATATATAACAAAAGGACACTCAATACAGTTAACTGAAGATATTAAAACAAATATCTTATTATCGATAGAATATGCATCCTTTACACAATACTGAAAAGTTTTTAATTGGAAATGCTTGCACAGAGGATTCTTAACCCCAGATAGAATCAGTAAAATGAGTTCTTCCATAAAAGCAATATGTTGAAGATTTGAGCAAGAACACAATGGAGATGGAATCACATTTTCTTTGACTGTGTCAAAATTAAGCCATTTTGGAATGGTATTAATAACTTTCTGCAAACTTTATTTAATGAATCATTTTATTTAACTGAAGCTCTTGTATTATTAAATGTGAATGAAGGTTCTCATTTGAATAGGTCAAACATGTATCTAGTATGGACTATACTTGCAATTTCAAGGAAGTGTATAACAAGAAGATGGAATACAAACACAATACCAACTCAGCCTACTGAAGACCACAGCATTGTTGGAAATTAAAATTAAAGAACTAAGAATTTATCCAAACTCATTTATCAACAACCCTTGGGGAAAAGTCTTATCGTTGATTGATGCTATACAATAATTGATCAGACACTCTGATAACGGCTTGGACATACTTATAAAGTAACTGCACACATTAAGATCTGTTATAGTGTCAGGCTAATGTAAACACTGTACATAGCTATTTAAGATGCTGTGTATAAATACTATGGAATTCATTCAAATGTATTTGAAAAATAAAAAAAAAACTTTGAGAAAAAAAAACTAACCAAATAAATAAAATATATGTCTGTCTGTCTGTTACTGTTATACATCAATATAGATCTTACCAGGGATTAAAATGGTAACAATAAGACCCGCATGTACAAGATGAACATACTGGCTTTCTAAATAAGATCACTCCCCACAAAATCCTACAGATGTTGCATATGTTGCCATGATACTCCTTTTCAAGTTTATGTTATTACTACTGTTTAGTATGGGAGACCGTTAGTGCAGATTCTTAACTGTTATATGTTTTTAAATCAATATTCACAGCACTGGTGTAGGTCATAATTACTTGAAACTCTCTCTCTCTCTCTCTCTGGGCACAGAAGCAGTTTCAGATCCAAAAAGCAGCACCATAACAACTTTGTATGCTATACATTTTCAGATGAAATCTTGCAGAAATTTTAAAATGTTTTACTCCTACCACCAATTTCTTGTGCAAGTCCTGTTACATTTCAGCTCAGATATGATAACTCCAGCTTCCTAAGTTTAGGCTATTACATTGAATGTTGACTGGCCTTCCATCATACAGAGTATGTCAAATCTCCATGTCAGGTAACTCTGCAAAATAAAGAAATAAACACTGAGAGCTGTACCTTCAGCTTTAACAAGGTTTTGGGAAAGCCTTGACACAATTGTTAATCATTTTATTGACTGGGCCCACAGAGAATGCAATATTATACAAAAAAGTTTACTCCTTTACTTACATTCAAACCAGCAAACTCAGTTTTTTAAGGCAGTGTAGCACAGCAGTACACTAGCAAGCAGTTGGAGTATTTCTGCAGTTATGTATATCAGTTTAAACTCTGCTCACGGTTTAAGGTGCAGACTTATGTACTGCAATCTTTTTCTTGATTATTTTACAGAGTCACCAACACGGACATTCGATGTAATCTATATGATTAAAAGCAAGATAGTTAAATGCTGTATTCTAAACCTAGGAAACGAATTACTTCACTAGTACTGGCATCTTTGCTGTGCTAGCTTGTGCTATTGAAGGTATCCTCATTTCATACCGATAATGTTACCAGCTTTTCCTACTGACGCTACTGTTACTAGGTAGTATAGTTAGTAAAGAGCAGTGGCACTCTCCATTACAGAGGGTAATGCTGTCGTTAGGTAGTGGAGTTGATGTAATGACTAGCTACTACAGATATCTTCATTAATGTATCTGAGTGTAGTCAGCTGTTACTGGTGACAGTGACCATGGCTGGTAGTGGTACAACCGCAGCTTAATATGAATGGAGTCTTTTATCATTGTTATGTTGTCTCATACTCCACTGCTGCCTATTGCTAATAATGGCACTGTTGCACTGCAGTTATTTTCTACTAGTTAGAGAACTTTGGTGGCAATTGAAATTATCAGCAGATGAACCCCTGGTTTAAATGAAGTTACCTCTATTAATTGTTGTTTAAAATATAGTAGCTACTATTATTAAGTTTGGAATATTTGATGTATTTAATTGTTTTAGAATGATGAAGTATGTTTTAATCAGTGTTCTTATTAATATTTTTAAGTAGCTTCAGCTTTAAATGTATGCAAGGATCTTGGATTGAATGATCATGTAATGGTTTTAACTATTTAAATGTAAGTGGTACCATGGTTTATTAGTTTTGAGGAAGTCTTAATAAAAGATGAAAGTGATTAACTTATTATCATTTTTTTATCTGTGTACACTGCATTGAGTTGAGTATCCATGTGTGTGTGTGTGTGTGTGTGTGTGTGTGTGTGTGTGTGTGTGTGTGTGTGTGTGTGTATCTAAGGTGATGTAGGTTTACCAGTTAATGGTGGGATAGTTGAAGACTCCCAAGAGACCAGTGGTAGGCAGATATGGACAAATGTCAATTTGTTTATATATGCCTCATTGGCTGCATAGAACAGGTACTGTACTTGGTTATGATATGGTATTGAGTTTTATTTATCATGAAAAGGTTATGGAGAAGTTCAAGGTCATTGCCCTGGAATGGATTATGAACCTGGCGGTGAGATATTTTTTTTTTCCATGATGGGTCTAAAGGAGAAGAACAGTAGGTATTGATGAAAAGCATTGTGGGAGTGTTATCACTGTTCTAAAACCACATTTCCATAACTATGCAGATATCTATCTTTTCAAGAGTTAGGAATGCCTGTAAGGAGTATAACTTCCTGTTTAAGTTTCTAGCGTTGAGCAGTGCTGCCATTATATAGTTTTGATTTTGATTGTCCATGTAGATAATTTGAAGAGACTGACAGCCTAAAAAAGCACTATGGAGAAGGAAAACATTCTGGCCAATATAAAAAAGCCATGAGGAGAAAGGGTTGCATGGCATCCCAAGCAATGAAGCCACAATTGTTAATCATCTCCTCCTAGGCTTATATATTGAACCCCTTAGAACTGCACCCATAACTAACCCAACTATGTCAAAGCTGCTCACTTGGGAAGGCTGCTAACAATCAGATATTTTACCATTTGTACTAATTTGTGGTAATGTTAATTACTACATTTTTATTACAGACTGGTAAAATGTTACATTCTCTCCTATTAATTTAAAGAAATGCAGTGAAACACTTCCTTAAACACTGATTTTACAGCACAGAATTAGTTGACTCTTTGTATGAAATTGAGAAATTACTTTAACTCTAACTCTGCAGACTAACAGTACAATTTAGGGATTTCTCCTCAAATGGCTCCTGGTCAGAAGCATCAGCCATTTAAATTAAATAAATATATCAGTAAATTAATGTGCTGCCCATTGTTATTAGCTATGTATGGACTAGCTAGTACAACTGCCATATTTTGCTACTGCTGTTGTTGCCAGGTGAAAGTGCTGACAGTACACTTATAGTATGCATACCTGTGAAGCATTTTGTCTACAGTTTTCTAACAGTAATGAGTTAATTTATGTCATATAATTTTAGGCTTTCAGCATTGCACAATATCATTTATTGGGTCTATATCAGAACATTGAAGTTTTAAAATTTTGAATGTTCTAATATCGATCTGTTTTAATCGAACGCTAAATATAGCGAAGCTACAGAACACCAAATTCTTTCCTAGGGAAAGAATTCAGTTGTCCGGTTCTGTGGCTTCGCTACTTTCAGCGCTGTGGTGGAGATTTATGGGTCGGGTTCAGGTAAGTGTGCGATTGTGTGGTTGTTTGGATTAGGGCGCGGGTTAGGTGAGTTAGGGTTAGGGCGCGGGTTAGGTGCGTTAGGGTTAGGGCATGGGTTAGGTGAATTAGGTTTAGGGCGCGGGTTAGGTGAGTGTGCGATAGTGACGGACCTTAGGGTTAGGGTTTGGGTTAAGGTAAGTGAATAGATAGTAGTGTATGTATAGTTTAGTGTAGGGTTAGTTGTAGGATTATAAGTGTATGTGTGTGTATTGATGTTTTTTAGGTGTGCTTGTGTTGTGTGTATGTGTTTTGGAATAGCGAATTTTCTGAATGTTTGATTTTATGTGGTTTAGATAGCTTAGGTTCGATGAAATAGCGTTCGCTATTTTCATCTTTCGATAACGTTATATAAACGCTCATTTATTTTACAAATAAACACGTTATAACCATAACTTTTCAGACATGCACACAGCTGAACTGCTGCCTGGTGATTAATAGTGTTGATCTCTCTGGATCTAGATTAGCAGGCTTGTTTTTGTTACCACTTGATATGCCCCATTCTAATCAGTGGGTTGATGTCTCTAATGCCATCATATGCTAATAACAATGATTTCTATTTTATATATATATATATATATATATATATATATATATATATATATATATATATATATATATATATATATATATATATATATAAATATATATATATATATATATATATATATATATTCAATAATGTATTACTCTCAAATGACGCAGTGTAAGAAACTTATGTTTTGCATATGACTGGCAAAATAGCTTTGAAAGTAATGATGTTTATTTTTTATGGGTTTATGTGGGAATGTTAATATTAAATCCTATGATGTCTTCCTGCATATTTGCATATCCCCCCTCCTTCTCCTTTTTACCTCGTTCATTTTTTGTATATTATGTAACTGTGTTTATATCTATGTGGAGCTTTTCTCCCTGGGCCTCTACTGAAAATGGAAATATATCCAGTTAGACTAGCCCGGTTAACAAATGTAAAATAAAAAATAAAAATAAAGTTTGGCCAACAGTCACATGCTTGAGCGTTTTGACAGATTTTCAGTACTCCCTCCACCCTGGCCAGTATAGATTCATAATGTGTTTTAACTATGTTAATTAAATCCACTTTTGAAGAAGGCAGCATCTTTTTTTTTTCACTTTCTGTCTTTCTGAAAAAAAATTCAAATCCAATCCAGGAAGACGTTTTCCAAGACTACAACTGTCTGTGCTCCTACTACTGACATTTTGCACATTTTCTTCTTTCCCAAATAATGTAACTTGTGAAATTCATCATCTTCCTTCATTGAGATGCACCCTCAGTGAATACTCTTCAACAAATTCTTCTCAGAAATAAATCATGTTATGTGCCTGACTAAATCTGCAGTAATTTAGATTTTTTTTTAAAAATTACTCACTAGTTCCCATATTCAAAATACCAGTTTATATGGTGTCTCTAGCAAGAAACCGGTAACTGGAAAGTCAGAGATGCTCAAGAGTCTGGCTTGACTCACAAATTGCCGTAACTGAACATTGCAGAAAAGACTCATATCAGCTCAAAGTTTTATTAAGGCTGCTCACTAGGAAAGGTTGTCTTTTCATTTTGACTGATGTTTTGACCACCCCGTTTGAATATGTTCTGCCCACAATTATGCTAAATTCACTGCATAATGCAAACATATTTCAGTCCAGAGAAAATAATTTCTGCAGTCTTCATTCATCTCATCATCAATTGACAGAAAACACAGTGTCTTTTCTCAAAGTGTAAATAGAGACTGATTTAATTTCTTACTTCTAAATATTTTGAAATAAGGATACCCCTTACCAAAATACACAGTCCTCCCACAAAATAGTACTGGAACAAGGAATTTGCATAGACTGAGTTTTGTCCTAGCTCTTGAGAAAAATACATTCTTCAAGGCTAACCATGTCACCTAGAATAGCCTCAAAATTTAAGAAATATCAAAGGCTGTATCAGTTTTAGAAAGAACATGTAAAGCAAATTGAAATAACTAAGTAAATACAATAAAATAAAATAAAAATGTCAGTGTTCTTCATTTCAAGGTAATGGGTAATCCAGGCAAATATTCAGTTCATACTACCTTTGAAGACCAAATCCTGATAACTGAAGGGTATATTTAAACAATTCCTAAGTTAATTAGCTTTTAATAAGATGGTACCATGAGGTATTTATACAGTAATCATGTTCTCAAATCTTTAGTATTTTTTCAAATTATTACACTCCCACTGGAGTCATGCAAAAAAAAGAATATAAATAATGCCTTCTAGCAGACGTTTGTAAATATTTAATGTATGTATTTATTGTTCATTGCTTGAGCTTCAGTTTTTCTTACTCATTTTAAGTAATTATATAAGTGCCTATTGGTAGAAGTCATAGCAAAAAAAAAAAAAGTCTTCTAGACCAGTCTACCAACTTCATTAACAAAGTCAGATAAAACTAGCAAATGCTCCATAACTTAGCTGGGATGTTTGCAAGCAACATTCCCTTGTTTAGTCCACCAGAGTTCAGAGGTCACTTGCATTTGACATCCTCCCTGCCTTCCTTCATATACTGTAGTACAAATGTTTTCCTTTCATACAGCTGTCCTGAGAATTATGTATGACATGTTGTCTCTTGCCTGTAGTGGTGCTTTCTCTTGTTAGTGCCTGTGCTATGCTTGGTTAATAGACATTACATCTCTTATTAGGGACTGTGCTATGTCTGGTAAATTGAGTTATGTCTCTTGTTAGTGCCTGTGCTATATGTGGTTAGTGATAGTTATGTCCCTTGTTAGTAGCAGTGCTGCCTTAAACACATCCCGTTGTTGGGTCTGCTTAGGGCTGCTGCTGTTACATGTTGGGGTGGTAGTATCTTCTGCACATGCTGGGGTTTATCTGGTTAGGGGTGGTGCTGTCCTTTATATGCACTGGTGCTTTATCTGGTTAGGGGTGCTGCTATCTTCTGCACATTCTGTGGTTTATCTGGTTAGGGGTGGTGCTGCCTTTTTACAAGTACTGGTGCTTTATCTGGTGTGGGATGTCAGTGTCTTCTGTACATGCTGGGATTTATCTGATCAGGGGAGTTGCTGTGTTTTGCATGTACCTGTGTTTATGTGGTTGGGGTGGTGTGTCTTCTGTACATGCTGCGGTTTATTTTGTTTAAGGTAGTGATGTATTTTACATGTAGTAGTGCCTTATCTAGTTAGAAGTTGTTTTCCACACATGCTGCTTTTTTCCTTGCTAGGGGTGGTGCTGTCTTTTACATGCACTGATGCTTTATCTGGTTATGAGTGGTCTTGTCTTCTGCACATGCTGGGGTTTAACTGATTAGGGGTGGTGCTGTTGTTTTCATATGCTGATGCTTTATTTTATTAGTGGTGATAATGACTTTTGGACAACAGTGTTTTTTTCCTGATTGGGGTAGAGATGTGTTTTACATTTACTGGGGTTTATCTTATTAGGGGTATGGTGTCTTCTGGACTTTTTTTATCAGATTAGGGGTGGTGTTGTCTTTTATATGTACTGGTACATTATCTGGTTAGGAGTGGTGAGGTTTTTTGCACATAATGAGTTTATCTGGTTAGGGGTGGTGGTGTATGCTTCATGTGCCAGAGCTTTTTCTGCTTGGGGTGGCACTATTCATGGTTCATTCCATACTGCTCCTTATTTGTGGAATTATAGCACTGTCATTACCTAGGAGCTTTGCTGCCACTGTCATGTAGGATGTCTTCTCCTATTAGGTATAATGTCCTTGGCTAGTGCTGTGCTGTTCTTGACCACTGGTATTGCTGACTCCAACTGTAGGATACCAGGTCTAGCAGATGAGCTGTCAGTGGCTAGTACCAAGTCATCTTTTGTGGTAGTGTCAGTGTTGTCCTTTGTTATTACAGAGATTGTGCTTGGTACTAGTGATGATGCTTTCAGCTTGCAGTGCTGCTGGTGGTCTACTAGAAGTAATGTCACCCCTTGCTAGAGGAGAAAATGATTATGGGTAGTTATAAATTCTTGTTAAGTGTGAGGGCATTCATGCATTTCTATTTTAACATACAGATAGTCACATATTCCTCCATGATGCAACAGTTGACAGGTTTTTTGTTGAGTCTCAAGATTTAGATCAATGAATCTCTCACAGACTTCTATTTTTTTTTATAATAACTGGTTATCTCTGCACTCAAATGCACATTCTTATTTGCAATGCATTCCTTTGTTAGCCAGGTTGGTCAACTCCCTTGCATATGCCCTTTATGGCCATCACCCATAGCACATTGGAGGGGCTAAGTGCAGTATGCAAGGACACTTTACAGTAGACTATTGACTAGCATGCTTTGTTTTGGGTATGTGGAAGGGGGTAGCTAAAGCATGTGGAGAATCCAGCATAGACCTAGAGAGAACCTGCAAAACCCCTTACTGATAGTGACCAGAAGTCAGGAATGGACGCATTGACCCTCTAGTTAGAAGGCAGACATTTCATCCAAAGTGTCACTATAGCTATATGTCACTGACAATGTTAAGTGCAAGATCACTGGGTCTATGAGTTAAGGAAGTTTTTCAGTTATTTCATGATTCAGTGATTGTGACAGTACTAACAAGGCCAAAAAAGGATGAAACATGCATGTCTGCAGTTAGTAGAGTTTGGTTTTATTGACATGAATAAACCCATAAATACTTAAAAAATAAAAAGTAAAAAGTCATTGGACATTAAGAAGCCACAAAGCTGAAAACAATGGAATGTTCTTAAGGGCTCATTTGCATACATCCCATGGGGCTTTACTACAGAAGGTTTAAGGTTTTACATAGTGAAGACTCTGGCTTGGCTTAGTCTTTCTTAAAGTTTTTTAATTTATAATATGTGTAGAGATTTGTGGCTGTCGGAAGCACAGGGTGGGGGTGGGAGGTTAACTTCCTGAAAAAAATGGTTTCATAATCTATTTTTTAGTTCTTATCTCCTACTGTACACCACGTTTGTTTTGCTGAGCCAGAAGTCAAAGAGTTATATATTACTTCTGCTATGGATCCTGCTTAAGGATCAGTTAGTCATTCATTTTGTTTTACAAACCTATGTATCGTTTTTGTGGCTAATCATAGTACTGTCACTAGTGCATAATATTATTAGCTAGTACTCCCACTAGCCAATAATATTAATAGATAGCATTCCCACTAGCCAATAACATTATTGGTAAGTACTCTCACTAACCAGTATTACTCCTTGGTACTGGTAATGATGCTACCAGAATGCGTTGGTGCTATTGCTTTACACTGTCTGTACCTTATTAGTGGTCGTGTTTATGTGTTTTACTGAGATACAATCACTCCTTAGCAATGCTGTTGTCACTAAATTACCTACAAAGTTAGTAAAGTTGTACACAACAAAAAATGATTTATGAAATAGCCCGGGATTCTGGAAAATGTAAAAGCAGGGAATCATACTGAATATGCAGTTCTTTAAATCAAGAAAGCATCTGGTAAATCCTAACACCTTAAAATAACATCATCTCAGCACTTGTGATACACAGGTTTTATTGTTCTCGAAATTTTAATCTGACATTTTCCGAAAAGATTTGTACCAGATCAAATACTCCTGTACCAAATTTAGTTCCATCAATAGAACTGCAAAATAACAATTGACACTTCAATATAATCCACTTCCAGTTTGAAAATCTTAAAACTTCTTGGCATTTATTTTGAATTAAAATGTTCAGTCCATAGAATTAGTAGTGGTGCACTACAAAACAAAGTAGTAATGCCTACTAAAACCTTAATGCAATGTTTTTGTTTTTTCTAAGCTGAAACTGAAGCCACATCTGAGAATATATACTAGAAACTATAAAAATAAATCAATATAATTGTATACCTGTGTGGAAATAGATTTTGCTGGATTCTTGGGCTGTTAGGGCTTCCGAGGTCCAGTGCAACCTGCTCCATTCGCCCTCAGCTTCACTCCAGGCTCACTCCGCTCCTCTACCCTACTCCCATTCCCACCCACCCCCTCTTCCATTACTGTTATACTTCCCTAAACCCTCTCATTTATTACTTCATCAACACCTTAAAATAACATCATCTCAGCACTTCTGGTATGCAGGTTTTTACCATTCTTAAAATTTTAATCTGACTTTTTCTGAAAAGAATTGTACCAAATCAAATACTCCTGTACCAAATTTAATTTCATCACTAGAACTGCAAAATCACAATTGCAACTTTAGCATAATCCACTTCTAGTTTGAAAATTCTAAATCTTCTAGGCATTTAATTTGAATTAAAATGTTCAGTCCACAGAATTAGTAGTGGTGCACTACAAAACAAAGTAGTAAGGCCGAATAAAACATAAATGCAATGTTTTATTTTTCTAAGCTGAAATTGAAGTCACATATGAGAATATATATCAGAAACTATAAAAATAAAATATAATTGCATACCTGTGTGGAGATTGTTTTTTGCTGGGCTTCCGAGGTCTGGTGCAACCTGCTCCGTTCACCCTCTGCTTCATTCTGGGCACACTCCGCTCTCCTACTCTGCCCCCATTCCCACCCACCCCTCTTCCATTACTTTTATACTTCCCTAACCCTTCTCATTCATTACCTCATCAACACCCTCCTATTAACTCAAAAACACACCGCCTACAAACTCCTCCCACATACTCACACTTATCTTCCTTAAGATGGCTTACATCACTAATGCACTGCAACACATGCAATTCCCTTCATTCATTTTCATCTGCACCACTCTTCTAGGCCTACTATTCCGTACCACCTCTATATACACCACCTTAAGCTCACCTTCACAGTCATCCAGCACTAACACCCTATGAGTAACAGATAATAATAGTTACTCTGACATCTCTCCTTCTTTAATCTCAACTCACACCACTACTCTCACCCAAACAAAACTTCTCTATATCAAATCCGAACTTAAACACTGCTTCTCACAGTACCCCATACCCCATCTCTAAGAACAATCATGCCCATGCTATAATTTACCTTTTCTTCTCACTTACTAAATGTGGGGACATCCACCCCAACCCCAGCCCAAACCATCCCCAAAAATCTAATGCAAACACAAAACAACACCAATTACACTTTACAGTAATAACCATCCATAGCATCTGTAATAAAATTTCTGTATTTCATACCTGGCTAACTACCCACACCCCAACTATTGTCACAGTAACTGAAACATGGCTAAAGCCACATATTTCAGGTACTGAAATCCTCCCCCCAGGCTACAACATAATTAGTTCTGATAGGCTCAATAGAAAGGGCTGTGGTGTTGCATTAATATATCAAAACTCCCTAATCTTACATCTTACCACAAACCAGTCCCTACCTTTTAAAACTTAGAATTTCTCCTAACAATTCTTCAAATAAACAGTAATAAAAACCTAACTATCACAGTAGTCTATATCCCCCCAGGCCAGAACATTCCCATTGTAAAGGAATTTATATCATGGATAAACCTAAACGTATCAAATGAAACTATAATCCTAGGAGATACAAATATTAATTGGCAAAATCTTACATCCAACTCCCCAGCCAACAACATACATTTATGAAGCTTTACTCAGCTTATCAAAACTCCCAACCATGGCCTATCTACGGGACCAGAATCTATCTTAGATTGGATATTAGTTACCCATCCCCACAATTACTCAAACTCTGGCACCCTACCCAACATACTAAGTGACCACCTCCCAGCATACACCCACAGGACTCACCCTCATATAGTCAATACACACTCATAGGTTCATAGGTTTATAGGTGTGCACTAGGCTAATGGCCCTGGGGCCTTTACAAACCTAGCCATAGGATTACCCTGGCATAGAGCCACCCAACCTTAGTTCCCAGTGCCTCTGTCGAGTAGAGCCACTGGAGTTATCACTGGGGTGAATTTTCTGTTTCCCATCCACTCATCAAATATTACTCTTGAAGAGGGTCAGCAAGGTGCTCTGCTTGACACATATGGGAAGTCTGCTCCTTAGCATGGGCAGTCTCTGGGTTATGAACCTGTCCCTCCAGCATGTTCTGTTAATTGCAGTAATGAGGTTGAGGTCTCTGGAGTGTGTGGTGCAGACGGACTGGGATTTCTTTAGATGTAGCATTTCTAACAGAGCTGGGTCAGGCATGGCTTTGTAAGTCAAGCAGAGATCGCCTTTAAGTAGGTGATATGATACAGAGAATAGTTGGAGTTTTTTGTCTGTCCATATAGGACAAGTATTTAAGGCCTAGGATCCTCTTTGTGAGGTACTTTAGCAGCCTCTCCAGTTGTTGCAGTTGTCTAGTGAGGTGCATGCCAAATGGGGCATTGTACTCAATGATTGGCCTAATGAGGGAAGAGTACAGGGAGACAATGACCTCTTTCTTCCTGGATGCAAAACCATTAGTAATGAGATGTGCCACATAGAAAGACTTTCTGACCACAGTGGCAATGTGGTGATCGAAAGAGAGGATGCTGTCAACCTGTGTTCCCAGATCTCTTATAATGCCTCCTGTGTTCAGTGGACTACCATCACTATGGTAATTCATGAGAACTGGGTTTTTCCAAAGGGGATGACAACTCATTTTTTGGCATTGAGCTTAAGGCCATGGTTCTGACACCAGTCATTGGTCTCAGTGAGGCCATTCAGTAGGATTTCAACATCACTTGGGGAGTTAATAACAGCTCCCAACTTGCAATCATCTATGAACTATGTCAGCCAGAGTCATTTCATATTGGCCTGGACTTCAGAGAAGTAGATATCAAACAGGAGAGGACCCAGGACCAAACCCTGTGGGACTCCACTCATGACCAGTCTGCAGTCTGACTTTGAGTCAGCTACTTTCATACTGTGGGTTGTATCTGTGAGCCAGTTTGCAGTCCACCTAGTGATATAGGAGTTGATGCCAAGCTTAGTGAGTTTTTCTGATTCCTGAGTGAGGAATGGTATCAAAAGCCTTGGCCAGATCAAGGTAGGCTGTATGAACCACCTTGCCTTCATCCACAGCTCTGGTGACTGACTCAAAGAAGTCAACCAAGTTGAGCAGACATGGTCTACCCTTCACAAAACCAAACTGTGTGGGATGCAGAGTTTGGAGATTCCCTATATCCTTGTTTATTAGGTCCATGATGATGCATGCCATAGCTTTGCATATCACTCATCAGGCTAATGGGGCGATAGTTCCCAGGTCTGTAGTCGCTCCTCCCTTGTGGAGAGGGATAACTGTATCAGTGCACCATTTGGTAGGGACAAAGCCTGAGGTGAGGCTGTGATTGAACAGGGAATGCATGTGAGTTGCCAGTTCACTCTGTAGTTCATACAGAATACTACCAGGGATATTGTCATGTCCCATATAAGCTGTATTCGTGGCCTTGGACAGCACTGTTTTAGCCTATACAGCAGTAATACACTCCTATAAAACATCCAGAAATCTCACCCACTTTCACCAAAATAAATTCTCAAGCATTTTAAAAACCCATAACTGTCTCTCACTAAAAACTCTCCCACTAGAAAAAGCAGTTAATTACTTTAATAAGCTCTTCCTGGATACTCTTAATAGTTTAGCCCCCATATGTATCAAGTTTACAAAAGTGAATCATGCCCCATGGCTAACAAAACTGACCAAACAATGCATCCTTCATAGAGACGAGGCATGGAAAACTTGGCAAAAAGATAGAACACAACAAAATTAAATTAATTTCAAACAACCAAGAAACAGAGCGAAGAAGCTAGTAATACAAGATAAAAAAATATTTCTCCTCTAAGCTAATAACCTTACAAAATAATACAAAGAAATTCTGTAAGTTAGTCTCACCCTTCTCAACCCTGGAACTCCACAGAATCCCTCTCCTGCACGTGAAAAGACCCCTAGTCAAATTTCCCATGACTTTAATACCCACTTTATTACCACCATCCAAAAATTAATCAAAGACTCCTCAACAAGCCCAAACCAATACTCTCAGAATACTAATAATCTCATCCAAAATGACAATGCACTACTCTTTCCTGACAAAAATTCCAATCCTTCCGCAACTCACTCATTTTCTATTCAATCAGTACCCACATCTCCCATATGTAAACTATTAAAAAAATCAAACCATACTCTCTTTCCACAGACAACCTTCCCCCAGAATATTTACAAATAGCAGCAAATGCAATTGCATATCCAGTTAGTATTCTTATAAATCACTCTCTCACAGAAGGATATATTCCACATCTATGGAAAAAATCTATTATTACTCCACTACAAAAAGGTGGAAACTCTTACGACCTCTCAAACTATTGCCCCATCTCTATACTTTCCCCACTATCCAAAATCCTTGAGAAGTGTATACACACACAATTACTCAAGTACCTCATTGATAATAATCTTCTGTCTCCCACTCAACATGGCTTCTGTCCAGAGTACAGCACTATTACAGCCCTGCTCTCATTCACCGATACTGTCAACAAAGCCTTAGATACAAATCACCCCACTTCAGTAATCCTATTGGATCTATCAGAGGCTTTTGGCACAGAATCACATACTAAACTTCTAATAAAATTAACAAAACTTGGCTGCACCCCCAAATCCCTCAACTGGTTTACATCATACCTAAACAATAGACAACAGTCTGTAAAGTGGCATAACATCTAATCTGATTATCTGTCAAACAACATGAGACCGTCCCACAAGGTTCCATCCTGGGACCATTACTCTTCAACATCTTTATTAATGACCTACACAAAGTCTCTTAGCTAGGTAAGATTATCCAGAATGCCGACAATTCGATAATAATCTCTACTTCAAACAATTTCTCTGACCTCCTCACAGTTCCTCAAAATACTTTTACAGAAATTGAATCATGGCTAAATAATTCACAATTGCTACTAAATGCCAAAAAAAACCAACTTATTATTCTCTTCAAAACCACCAGATATAGACTTCACAATCTTATCTAAAGATGGAACTGTAATAGAAATAGTAAAATCTGACAAACTAGTAGGCATTACAATTGACAACAAACTCACCTTTGAAACACACATTCTCAATACAATAAAGAAAACACACTTTAAACTTGGCAAACTTTATTGTCATAAACTTTACATGGACAAAAACACCAAAAGAAAACTGGCAAGCACCTTACTCATCCCTGCTTTACTTTATGGTAGTGCCATCTTTATTAACCTTCACTCATCCCTCAGCAATAAACTTCAGTCTTGTTACTACAAAATAGCTAAATTCCCCTCAGAAAAGCCTAACCGCTCACACCACTGCCAAGCAATCTCTAAATTGAACTGGTTGGATTTCCCAAACTATGTTTGCTATACCCAACTAATGCTAGCCCATAAACTAATTTATAAACCAAATACCTGACCAGCACTATCATCAATACTACAAACTTGTATTCCTTCACATACCCTTAGATCCTTCAACAAATTGCTACTAAGTGTTACCAAGCCCAGCAAAACAGCTGGACAATGCTTGTTCTTCCATACCATTGCTAAAAGATGGAACTCCTTACCCTTTCTTATTACCCAAATAGACTGTATAAAGACATATAAAGTAGCATTAAAAACCTACTTCATACATAACCTCAAATGCCAATACTGCACTATTCTCTTGCGCCATAGCCAAATTATGGAACTCACTCCCAACCACAATCACCTCCATACCATCATGCACCCACTTCAAATATTTACTAAAAAGCAAACTAAAAACATGCTGGCTTTGCCCTTGCAACTCCCACTCTAATATCATCCACCCCATCCAACTACTACCTTTCTTTCCACTCCACTAACTACCTTGATTATAGCAGGCTCAGATGCTCATAAGCCAGTACTTATTATACAGCACGAACTTCTTCTTCTTGTAACATTTGTTAATGTCTGGTATGCACTTCACAGATAAAGATTCTAGTTGTCTACTGATGTACTATGTTCTTCATCTGTAAATATGTTGTAAGCAATTGCTATGTAAATTGTTATTCACTATGTAATCCAATGTATATACTGTCTGTTTATTTTAACTGTGGAGCTTTTCTCCCCGGGCCTCCTCTGAAAATGGACCTACGTCCAGTCGGACACTCCCAGTCAACAAATTTAAATAAATAAAAATAAATAAATAATAAATACAAATCAAACAAACCACCATAAAACCTTCACTACTTATTTCTAATCCAGTTCCATAGGTTCATAGGTTGGTACTAAGCTATCGGCCCTAGGGCCTATGCAGGCCTAGCCATAACAATTCCCTGGATATTTCTTCCCACAGTATTTATTTCTCTGGACCCCTGTTTAGCAGGGTGACTGACATGATCCCCAGGGTGAATTTCCTATCTCCCATCCAATCATAAAGGTTCCTTTTGAAGAGGGCCAATGAAGCGCTCTGCTTGACATGTATGGGCAGTCTATCCCAGAGTATGGGGAGACTCTAGGTCAGGAACCTATCCCTCCAGCATGTTTTGTCCATTGTGATGACAAGGTTTAGATCCCTGGAGCATGTGGCTCTGATGGATTGGGATTTCTTTAAGTGGAGCATGTCCAACAGCTCAGGGTTTGACATGACTTTGTATGTTAAGCAGAGATCACCTCTGAGTAGATGATATGCCACAGAGTATAGCCGGAGTTTTTTTAGATGGTCAGCATATGACATCTGCTTTAGGCCTGTGATTCTTTTAGTGAGGTATTTCTGTGGCCTTTCCAGCTGTTGCAGATGTCTTGTGAGGTACATACCAAACAGGGCATTATACTCTATAATGGGTCTAATGAGGGATGAGTACAGTGGAACAATGACCTCCTTTTTTCTGGATGAAAAGCCCTTAGTGATGAGGTGTGCCACATAGAAGGATTTCCTGACTGTTGTGGCAATGTGGTTATCGAAAGTGAGACCACTGTCCACCTGTGTCCCTTAGTCTCTCATCACACTTTTGATGTTTAGTGTCCTGCCACCTATGTGGTAATTCATGGGTATGTGTTTTTTTTTCCAAAGGGGAAAACTATACATTTCTTGGCATTAAGCTTGAGCCCATGGCTCTGGCACCAGGCATTTGTTTCTGTAAGGCCCTTTTGTAGAATATCCACATCATTTGGTGATTCAATAATGACTCCCAGTTTGCAGTCATCTGTGAACTTTGTTAGCCAGAGTCCCTTAGTGCTGGCCTATACTTCAGAGAAGTAGATGCCAAACAAGAGCGGTCCCAGGACTGAACCCTGAGGTACTCCACTTGTCATTTGTCTGGAGCTGGATTTCGAGTCAGCTACTTTTACAGTCTGGGTTCTGTCAGCAAACCAGTTGGCAACCCACTGAGTGATGTAGGGATTTATGCCCAGCTTAGTAAGTTTATCTATTATTCCAGAGTGGGGGATGGTGTTAAAGGCTTGGTGTGGTCCAGATAGGCTGTGTGGACCGCCTTACCCTCGTCTACAGCTCTGGAGATTGATTTGAAGAAGTCAATCAGACTCAGGAGACAAGATCGGCCCTTCACAAACCCAAACTGGGTGGGGTCCAGTGTTTGAAGGATGCCAATGTCTTTGTTTATAAGTTCCATGATAATGCATTCCATGCCCTTGCAGATCAGGCTTGTCAGACTGATGGGTCGGGAGTTCCTGGGATCCAAGGTGGATCATCCTTTGTGGACCGGGATAACTGTAGCTGTGCGCCACTCAGTGGGCATGAAGCCTGAGGTGAGGCTATGATTAAACATGACACTTAGGTGAGGTGCCAGTTCATTTTGTAGTTCATGAGGTACACAGCCTGGGATGTCATCTGGTCCCCTGGATGCTGTATTTTTAGCTTTTGAGAGTGCGGTTTCTACCAGTGTGGCCATGATTACTGGAATTTGGCAATCTTTTGGTATTGAGATGGGCCCTTTAGGAGTGAGAGGGGGTGAAGTTGGCACTAAATCGATCTGCCAGGATATCGGCAATATCCTTGGGATCAGTGTATTTAATGCCATTCTGTTGTAGCTCAGAGCAGATCTGAGCATTGCCATTTAGATTCTTGACAAAACTATAGAATGCCTTGTGGATGTCTTTGGAATCTTTGGCAATTTTATTTTCGTAACTAGCTTTTAAGGATTTTATGAGGGATCTCAGCTTCTTACTGAGGCTGGTGAGGGAGTTTTTTGCATCCTGGGATTTTCCTCTTTTCTGCAACAGTTTCTTCCTTCTGTTGTATAGTTTTTTATAGCAGGGGACCACCAGATTGGATTCCTTTTTTTGGAGAAGAGCATCTTGGTTCTATTTGGGATGGCACGATTCATGCATGAGTGGAAGTGTTTGTACAGTGCCTTAGGGTAGGATTCTGCAGTCAAACTTCCAGATCCCGTCTGTGTGGGTGTCGTGAAGTTTGTCACTTCTGACTTCAGTAGCATGAAGTTGGCTTTGGAAAAGTTTTTTTAAGGAGGTTTCCTTACTGGGGGGTGGGGGTAGGATGTGGATGTCAAGGGTGATTTGCTTATGGTCAGACCTGACCAATGAGGGAGTGATCACTGGTGTGGAGCATCTATCTCCCATGTTGGTAATGACCAGGTCTAGGATATTGGAGCCCCTGGTGGGACAATGGATTAGTTGATCCAGGGCATTGGAATTTGTGAATTCCAAGAACTGTTTGGAAAAGGAGTTGGTACCCGAGTAGTTTTCCCAGTTAATGGCAGGGTAGTTGAAATCACCCAGTATTAAGGTGTTTGATTTTATCTTAATATTTTCCACTATGTTTAGAAAGGTGTAGTGAGAATCTTGGGGCATGGTGGGGGATCTGTAGCAAGCTACAATTTGGATTGCAGTCTTACACAGTGTTAGTTGCACCTGCAGAATTTCAGATGCATTGTGTTGGGCAACTAGCCAGGAGGTGTGAATATCCTTGGTGAATATGGACACTCTTTCACCTTTAGTGTTTTGATCTTGGTTTTGTGGCCGAAAAGTGTGGTAAGAATTGTAGCCTGGTATTGCAGGGGTGCTCTCTGGAGCCTTGAACTAGATCTCAGTTACTGCAAAGATATCGATGTTCTCCATTTTTAGGAGTGCCTCGAGAGAGTGCATTTTGAGGTTTAGACTTCTAGCATTGAGTAGCATTACCTTCAGATTTTGCATGCTTTGTAGCTGTTATGGTGGTGGTTTTATCCTTTGAACCTTGCCTAAAAAAGGCACTATAGGGGTGGCAAGAGCTTTAGCCAGTAACTTGAATCCCAGCGGCGACAGGTGCAGACCATCTTTGGCAAAGCATCATGGTTTGTTGATCATGTCTTCCCAGGCAGACAAATACTGGATCCCCTTTGAATGACACCAGAAGCTTAGCCAATTGTTGAAGTCAATCATTTTGTCCTTATACTGTGGTGTCATTCTGGGCGAAGGCAGGATGCTACCTAGGGCTAGGGTCATTCCTGCCTGGGTCACATGATCCAAGAGCTCTTCCATGTCTGTTTTCATGTAGTCCAGGGAGATACGTCTCAAGTCATTCACTCCAGCATGGACAATGACAGAGTCGTATTTGTACTTGTTGTGCAGTGACTTGAGTGCATGCGTTATGTGGCGGATCCTGCCACCTGACAGGCAGTTGACTGTAATTTTCTCCTTGTTCAGCCTGGTGAGTGGGACATCAGTGTGCCTGACTATAGAGTCACCTATGACTAAAGTGTTGGGTACATTGTCTTGCCTTAGGGGCTGTTGTTGGGTGGCACACTGGTGTTGTGAGCTATGTGTCACTTTGGTTGTGACTGGTGTTTGTTTGCGTTTCAGCTTCGGAGGTCCTTTTTGCTTGGGCAGGTTAATGTTAAGGGCCTCCGCATATGTGGGATTAGTGTTGCTATGTGTGGGTGTTGATGGTGTGGGTTTTGTTAACGTTTACCCTGACAGCAAAATAGCTCTATTACTACTATAACTGTTCGGTAAGAGCTGCCATGTTTTTTCCATGCAATGCCAAAAAGTAACAACTCAAGCTTTGTACTATACTACCAACTGTTTTCTAAGTTTATATAAGTTCTGATACATACTGATAAGTTTTTTATTGTCTATGTATTCTACATTTATCATTTTGTTTTAATTTTTGCATATTTCCACTTTAAAACAAATTTGTCAAGTGTCTATAATTTTATTTGACTGTATTAATTGTGGAGCTTTTCTCCTCAGGCCTCTACTGAAAATGGGTTTCTGACCCAGTGCACTTTTCCGGTCAAGAAATGTCAATAAATAAATAAATAAATACATATATATAAATATTTTCTCATAATAAATACATAAATGTAATTACATAAACCCCAGGATTCACTAATCCTCCATGTAAGACTAGATTAGTCTTACAAGGAAGAGCCAGTCTAAGAGTAAGACGGCAGCGTGCCATGCATATTAATGAGGGCGCGCTGCCTCAACTCTAAGGCTAACATGGAGTATGCATGAGTGCAGGGGGGAGTGTCGGACTGTCGAGCAGTCCAAAAATCCATGCCCCTGCAAGTCTGACACTTGGGAAATGTCTACTTACATGAGTGAGTCCACTCAAATCTGTACATACCCAACACTACACTCCCCCACATTCTAAACCCCTGTACAATTATAAAATGTAAACATTTTTTTTTATTATTTCCGATATAGCTGGCTGTATTTGCACGTGTTTGCGAGGGTTTGCCCATTGCTTAGCTACAGTTAGCAGTTTAGACACCGAAGAGGATAATAAGAAACTTATATGCAAATTAAGCAAAATAGCGATAGCTTAGTGGTAGAGCCTTCGCACAAAGAGGAGGCATTCCCAGTCGAGTCCCACCACTCCCCCTTCTATTTCCTGTTGGAAATCTGTATATAAAAATAATTCCTGACATTTATCATTTAAATTTTTGTAAAAAGCATTGAAATGGCCTATGTAGTAGTGAACGATTTATACATATATATATATATATATATATATATATATATATATATATATATATATATGAAGGTAAAATGGTTATGCATATTGACGGATGCATAAGTAACATATCTTAAGCAATGTGAAGCACTGCTAAGCAAAGTTTACCAGTATTAAGCATATTTAAATGTAATTGCTCGTAGCTGAGCACTGCGTTAACTAGCGCAATACCTTTGCGAGTAGCTGTGCATCACACCAACTAGCGCAAGCAGATCATGTTTGTGTGGAGTTGCGCTCCGTGCTAACCAGTGCAATGTCGGGCAACATAGAGCAACGTCAAGCAAAGTTGAGCAAAGTTGGCTAAACACAGCCACACCTCCTAGCCGGTCTGGCCAGTAGTAAAATAAAAAGCAATGACAGGGCTTGAACCCGGGATACTGTGCACCATAATCACAGTACTGAACCACTAAGCCATGACAGCATTTCATAACCATGCACTTCCAACACAGACATACATATCAATGGAAATTTACCATTGCTAAGCAGGTGTGTCTTCAGCCGAGTTTTTTCAAAACTGGCCAATCACAAATAAGTGTGGTAAATGAGGCATATTTAAGCTCCATAGGAGGGAATACTTGTCATAACTGGCTGTAGCTCTCATCTGCAGGCAGCATGGCTGGTGCTGGAGAGGGCTCTCAATTTCGAGTGCAACACTGGGGCATTGAGGAGTTAAAAGTAATGGTTTGGCTCCTTGTCCAAAATCATGAGGATAGACTCCTGTGGGGCCAGTACCAGGACACCCAATACAAAGGGGAAGCCTGGAACCGTCTAACTCATGTACTCACCAGTGCCACAGGTGTCCCACGGACTGGTGAGCAGGTCAGACACCACTACTCAGACCTGAAGAGACGCAAGGAGGGTTAACTGGACCAGTGGATCCAGGTGGCCTGTGGGATGGAAAATGCCCCACTACAGAGTAAGTAGCCATGGAATTAAGTATGTAAAAATTGCTATTCTAGTCTATACTATGGATAGGTATGTCTCAATATCACTTCATTTACTTCACAGCTGCAGGTGTCCGTGCTGTGAACCAGCAAGCCTATGCAGATAGGCTGCTAAGGCTGTGCCACCAGGCAGGTTAGTAATTATTCTGCATGTACTGTTATATAAAATAAATGAATGAGCCTGAAAAAAGTGTTTTAACCCAATAAATAAAGATATAATAATTATTTAATAATTATTCTGCATGTACTGTTATACAAAATAAATGAGAGAGCCTCTAGAAAATTGTTTTAAGTCTTTAATAAAGGTATAATTCCTGGAGTGTGCCTGTGTCATTTTCTTTGATATGTTGTTGTACTCTTGCATTATAGAAATAGTACTGTTGTATTAAGCGCTCTTAACCCACACTTGGGTAGGCCCATATAAAGTGGATGAAGGGAGTGCCAGTAGCTTTTAAGCATATTTACAGTCCTCAACTGTTGGTTCATGCCCAACATGTACAGGTTAATCTGGCACATGTGTAGCTTGGTATTGTGTTCCCCAGAAATGTCAGTGTGCTGCCAGAAATGTAGGGAGCTGTTAACATATAACTGATAATTTCACTTGAACATATCTAGATAATTATAGGAAAGTAGAGCTGTCAGTGTACCATCTCAGGAATAGTGTGTCTGACCAACTCACAAAATATGTAGCAGTAACATCTGCATCCCGGACAGTTTGTATGTCAGGTACAGCTCATGTATATAAAGATCTAGCAAAACTCATTTCACAATTTAAGGAAAACTGGGTAGTGTAATAATACATGTAGGGGACATATAACTGCAGTTAATAGGAGTGTAGTGTAAACTAGAAGGATATATAAGCTGTTAATGGAGCTATCTTTTTCCACCCTACTCTATGTGCATAAAAAATGCAATTCCTCACCTCAGTGGGTATGTCTAATCTCAAAACATTTGTTGGGACATATGTCCTATTGATTTATAAATATCTGCATTTATTTTGATGCATGTACCCTGTTCAAATACCACAATATTGGTGGCCTGTTGCCATCAATTAAACCTGCACGCTGTTGTAATGTCCACTGTTGTTCTATATATGCATGTGTTATGCTTGCTGTTCAACTGTTGCAACTCTGGTGTGTTGGGTTAATGGGAATACTTCTGCATGCTGTTATAACTAATTGGGAATGCTGTTGACTGTTACTAACCCATATTTTCATTAAATTCTCCAAAACATAGAATGTATGGGAAGGCCGGTCCCAGCGGACCCACCTGTCCCACTTCAGCTGGCGATGGCACCTGGCACCAGCAGGTCTGGTGCCCAGCCTGGGACCTCCTCCTCCATTGGCCCTGTGCCACCTTCAGGTGGAAGCACTGCAGGTGATGGGCCTCGTCCCCCCGTGCAAGCGTGGGCAGAGGGGGACCACCTATCACCCTTCGAACTGTCCTGGCTGTGGTGCGTAGAGAGATTGAGTGTTCTGTCGCTGATCCTCTACGCCAGCTTGAGGCACGAGTGGCGTGACTCACAGGTAGCCTGCCCCTTCCATGCAGCCCCCAGCACAGCCACCCTCTGGGCTGTGAAGGTGACTGCCCATAGGTGGGGATCTCAGTTCCACTGTTGTCATCTGTAGGCTCATGGGCTTGCGATTTCCAAACATCCTTCCCCGTCAATGGAGTTCACCCACCATATGTGTCATATTCCACCCCTGTATGCATCTTGTTTGTCTTGTCTGTTGACTTCCCCAACCTACCTCCCCAAATATACCTACTTACCCTCTCCCACATTCCACTCTCACCTGAAATAAAAAGGGCAATCTGCTTCCAAAAAAAAATTACGCTCCATACATAGCTGCCCATTTTGCACACATGTCCGCTGGACACATAAAATGTAATTTAATTGGCAATACAGCATACTTTGCTGTCCTCACCCCTCTCTCAGGGGTGGAAGGTTTCATATTTCCCTCCAAATTTATTGCATATGCACAGCTGTTGCTGTTAAAGAAATGGGCAGATATGGACCTTCCCTACACCCAACTTGCACATCCCGAGCTGTTTTCCCTACTGTCTTTCCCTCTTTGTGCCCCTTTTTCACCACTTTCCTATCTCCCCATTTTCTTTTCTTTCAAAGAAATGAGCGTGGGGGTTAGCGGGAGTAAGCACTTTTAAGCAGTAGTTAGCAGGTTTGCGCGAGTGTGTGCTTGTGTGCGCTTAGCTAAGCATTGCTAAGCATTGCGTAAACCCACGCAAACCTGCTTACAACTGCTTAAAAGTGCCTTAGTCACTCTGTATGTGAGGGCTCTTGTTCTGCTCAGCAGCAAAATAAAACACCTCTGTCAGTCTCGAACCCAGGACCTTGTACACACTACACTGCATGAAGTACCACTAAGCCACGGTAGATATACAAGTTGGTGCTGAAATAAATATATCATGTATCAGAGTGAGTGAATGTAGAGGAAAAATAGGAATGCCATAACACACAACTTGTTTTGTGGATCTTTACCAGCAGTTGTTGGGGAATTGCATTACATGACTGTGATAAGAGACGCAGCCATTCTAGCAGGAAATAATGTTACAGCAGCACTTTACAACCCCCACACAGTATCATAGCAGGACAAACACTGGCATATCTGATTAGGGCAGATGCCATACCTCCCAACTGTGCCTAATTTTCAGGGATGTTCCTGATTTTGAAACAAATTTTAGCTGTGTCCCTCTGAATCCCTCTGAAAAGTACTGACATTGGCCAGAAAGGTGGTGAATTACACTTAATGAATAATGACAATAAGTAAGAATTAGACACTGCTTGTACTTCAGAAAAGGTGTATTAATCCATATGCTCTGGTTCTCTCAAAGTCTCAACTTAATGGCACTAATATTTTAAAGGTGTACCTCACTTTTACCTACTTTTCCCTGAGTCTGTTCAAATATGTACCTGAGTGTTTGAGAGGCCTGGCAGAAGCAGAAACACACAGGCATATCATCTTTTCTGCTGTTACACACTGTGCAAATAGCTTTGGAAGGAGTTCCAGAAGCATACCCTTATGTAGGAGTACAACACTGAAATACAAAAGGATGTAACCATGTACTGTTAGAAACCAACTGTAACAATGCCATTGTTCCAGTGCTGAAAAGACCGGTGTGGTGCACAGACAAAGAATAACAGGCTAACCTCTGGCTACAATGTGGATAGGTCCACAGTTGGGAGCTACGCAGACAAAATACTTGCCTTGATAAACTAACAGGTACACAGCAACCCTTCCAGCAAGATAAAATTCACACAGTAATACATAATGCTCTCTGTACTTCTGCACCCCTACCCAAATGTAGAATATACCTGTGTGTTTAGGGTCTACCAAGGATATAGGTAGGCATACTCAGTACTGAAATTTGTCCAGTTTTCTTGAGCAGCCTGTGCTAATGTCAACACTAAAAAAGCACAAACTGTTCAGAAGTGAGTAAATTAATATCCGCAGTATAGCAATTCACAAACAATTCATGTGCCAAAGGAATACATCTCAATAACTAGTTTTGTATGGCAGTTAATTGTACAATTAGAAAAGAAAGTACATACTCCCATGTATCGTGGGTTAGCATTTTGAGGGGTGAGTACAATTCTATACTGACAAGTGTGTACTGGAAGCAGCAACATTCAGGTCTGAGTACAATATTTAAATCACTGGCTACACCCCTGGCTTCAGATATAAGAACTATACCAACTTTCTGCCTTAAACAACGATGTCCACAGCAAACAAACATGATCCCCATCTTGGAAAGGTGAAAGGGCCATGCCTACCTGAGTTAGCAATTTATAGCATTGGGTTGCTATGACAGTGATTACTGCAATTACCACACAGAAGGCTGAATGCAATTAGCAAATGGTGGCCACCAATTGGTGCAGAGGCCATCACATGCACATGTGCAAATACCTATAAAAGCAGGCTGTAATTGCTACCAACAAACTCAATCACTCTATTGCAGAGACTGATAGAGAGAGAGACAAAGAGAGAGAGAGAGACAGTGAAAAGCAAAGAGAGAAAGAAATAATACCAACTCATACAAAGGAAAGGTATGTAACAGATACGTATTTAGTGGCATGTAGTAGATGTTTTTGAAGAGTACTCTACATAATGTGAACCATTCATATGTGGCAGCAGTACGTATCTATGCACAGATGTCCTGCTTAACTACTGCCATGGACAATTCAGTGTGTACCTGTGGGCAGTGGGACATAACTGTGAAATGTGTAGCTCAGCATTAAATGTCAAACATCTGATCCATGTTATCTGTATTCTGTACAGTAGTACAGCCAATGGCTGTTTGGGGGATTAGCGCAAACTTTTATATAAACATGGGTGTGACAGAGTAACACATGCATGATAGTCATATTAAAGTGCAGCTTAGCATTGGCAACTGCTGTACCAGGCTAGTATGCTAATCTAGCATTTGGAGCTATATATACCCCCTCTAAAGTTACTGTGTGTTCACATGTGACACCTGTTCATGTTGCAGCAAGGCCCAACAGTTCAGCTGTGAGGTCCAGGGACTTACAACAGTGTGGACCTAGTGTGTATGGCGCACACATATGGAGAGATATATATGTGTCATATATATTAACATCTGTATATGTGCATAGAGCAAGGGTCATATTGCAACTGTTTGTGAAGGGTGGACATATATATGTTGGTGAAGGTTGTTATGTGCATATTGGTATGTAGGTTTTAGTGTGTGACAAACAAGACAGCATACAGTGCTGGTATATGACATGTGGTGGTTAAACACTGTGGGTGTTTTGTTCAGTTTGCAATGTTGCAGCCAGTGTGGCCTGCTAAAGCTACCTGGGCTGTGAACACTTTCAATGCAATTCTCACAAGACTGTGCGATATTATTACATTACTGTATACCTCACATCCTTTGTATAATTGATATTCCCACCATGAAAGGAGGACTGTATATGTGCCTATATGTATATGTATATGTACACCAAAGGATGTGTATATGTATGTATGTATATATATATATATATGTATATATATATATATATATATATATATATATATATATATATATATATATATATATGTATATATATACATACATACAGAGAGAAAGAGTCATATATACTCATAGACACCCACATCTACTTGTTGCAATAGATTCTATGTAAAGTTGACTGAGTGTGATGGTCAATGTGTTGGTGAATATGTCAAAGATGTGTATTTGTGGGATAGCTTAGTGGGAAACTGTTCCTGTCATGGTATTATGGGTCCTTGCTTTGATCCCAGCAAAAGCTGTGTATGCTGTTGCTAGGCAGATAAAGCACTATGGCATACAGTCTGATGTAGTCCCTTGGTGTTAACTGGGGTGTGTCATTGGAGGCTAAAGCACTACATGTATGCTTATTGATTGGTACTGATGTTGAATCCAAATCCTGTATGTACTGTAGTACTACTTGAAACTCTGAGCCTAAACAGCAAAGTATGGTGTGTGTCCACATTGCTTGGAACCACTGTTTTTTGTGGTCCCTGTAGTCATCACAGATTACATTCCTCAACCTTAAGGTTTTGTAAGTACTGACACACAGTACTGTATGGTACACACGTAAAGCTTATCTGGGTTGCCATACCTTTGTGTCTTGTAATTATGTCTGATGTGTGTGTGGGTATGCCTGTAACATATCCTCTGTCATATGTGTGTTACAACATATAACTGCGTATCTAGCAACATTTATAGTTTACTACAGCAGTATGCCACCTATATTCACAATTGTGCACATATTTTGGCCACGGGTTTGCCATCAACAAGTTGTGTGGTATAATGGTAATACTGTAACTGGACTTTACAAACATTGCAATGGATGACATATTTCTTTATGCATTAGCTTGATCTATATCTGCCGTGGCTAGGTGGTGCATTGTGTTGCATACAGTGTGCCAGGTACTCTTGTATAGTCTTATATAGTGATTTTATTTTGTTGCTGTGCAGAACATGGTTTATTATATAGAGCGTGCCAGGCACTTTCAAGCAGTTGTGAGGTGAACACTGATAAGTGGTAGTGAAAGTGTTTAATCTCAGTCAGCTAACAGGTTGCTATATATGGCAGTTCAGTGATATCTGTACTGTATAATGTTAAATGTGCCATATGACTTGCTCAGACATATTTTTTCTTTATATCTTCCAGGGATCATGGCACACCGTAGAAATCCTAGCTACAGTAGTGCTGAAGATGAGATTCTTACCAGCTGTATGATTCAGTGCTACAGCCTACTATTCTTCAGAACCAGCCAAGACCAGCAGGAGCATACTGCAATGTGGCAAGATGTTGTCCGGAGGGTAAACGAGGTAGGTCTGCATAACCAGACATGTCCATCAGCATGCTTCTGATGTACAGAGACAACAGCTTGCAACAGGTGGTGGGGTTAACATCCATCCCCCCTCACCGGAGTGGAGGGGCTGATCCTGAGCCTGGTGGCACCTGCCTAACAACAGCAGCAGACATTTACCATGCTGGAGGTTGGAGCCACCCAGCAAGAACACATGGAGCATGCAGGTAACATGGCATATCTGTAGATTACTGTTACCTCTATTGGTAGATCATGCATATGTGAGATGTGCACTGTGTAGTTAGAAGATGTGGAGCATGTTGTTGTGCAATACTGATCATTTGGAACATAATCTGTAGGCCTGTGAAGGTAAACTGTTGTTCTACTGTAAGATTGCAAACCCACAGTAGCAATGCCACAGTTGTCGCCACTGACTAACTGTCTCATATCTATGTAGGTCCCGCTGGTGTGACAGCAAGGCAGCAGACAGATGCTGTTGAGTGTGTTCTACATTTATTATTACAAATAAAAAGTGCATGTCATAGTTAAGGTGTAGGCCATGTACACATGTAACACACCTACCCATAATGCATGCTGTGCATGTTTGCTGTGAGACTACGCACATCTCACTAATGTGATTAGCTGCCTCAAACACATGCAATACACAGACCATCTCAAACAAATGTGGCTACACTGTAGTGACCATTGGATAGGCAGAGTCAATACACAACATGCACATAACATACACAACTATGTCATACACAGAACATGTTAACATGCTACACATGAAGGATTCACAAACCCTCTGTAAAGTCACACTCCAGTATCCCAAATGTCATCCACAAAGCACACATAATATACTTGAGGGGTAGAGGCCTATCATGGGGCAGTGAAACACTCTGCAAAACACAACACATTCATGTTAGGGAATGCTCCTTATTGCCTCCTTACAAACTCATGTAACAAATGGTTGTGAAATAGTGAATGTAGCCATGGTAGTGCAGTTCCAGTACAGCATGACAGGTGCTGGTTTGGGACACATTTGTAGCCTTGTGTGACCACATGATGCTTCAAGATGATGGCTTATGGTACTACACCCCATCCAGTTATTGTAACCACAGTACTAGACATAGCTTTCATTGCTATACACCTCAATGTTGTGTGTGTGCAAACATATGCACCTTTAAACAATATGCATACCAATCACCATTTGTACAACTGACACATATGTGTATTATGATGCTATTGAGTGGCTAGGTCATATGACACACATTGGGTATGTGTGATGTTTAAATTTGCAGTTGTGTTTCAGCATGCCATGTCATGGATGACACTGGCATGTCCACAGTATGATCTACACTCACCACAACTACTGTACATTGGGTATGTGGACCAATGGTATTCCATCAGTTATACATGCACCACTGATCTTGTGTGTATACACATCATGCATGAGCTAAAACTGTGTGCACAATGATTTGCTAAAGACACAGAGGCTCTAATCAGAATTGGATATCTATGTGACACACAGATACACATCCAGCCATGGTATGTAGACCTGTGAGTGATGGTGCACAGTACATTATAGAGTTTTGAATACTTGCACAGCAATGTTGTGTCCATGTATGCATTGCATTCTAGGGGGAGGCCAATCACCGAACAAGAAAACACATGCATCAAAGCCATGTATACTGTTAGTAACAAGGACTGTCTATACTTGCACTGCATGCTGTTCAGCAACACATGTCCTGCATGCTGACATGTGTGATATGACTGTTTTGCTTGTGATACTGTACCCCACCATCAACTGCTATTGAGTATGTTCTGAGATTGCTGGTGGTGTGTGTATGTGTGTGTGTGTGTGTCTGTGTGTCTGCGTGTGTGTCTGTCTGCTTTAGTGAGGAGTGTATTTGTGTGTGTGCATGTGTGCATGTGCATGTGTGCATGTGGTCTGACATCATGTACAGGTCTTAAAGTGTGTTTCCTGTTTTCCTCTCACATGTGCTGAGGTGGGGCTGGTTCAGTGCTGCAGGGAACCAGATGTCACTGACACAGATAGTGATAATGAGGATAGGTGTGTTGAGGCACAGGCAGGTTTGCAGAGTCTGTTGCT
This sequence comes from Protopterus annectens, assembly GCF_019279795.1. Lineage (NCBI taxonomy): Eukaryota > Metazoa > Chordata > Ceratodontiformes > Protopteridae > Protopterus > Protopterus annectens. The sequence continues at coordinate 801,783,993 of NC_056733.1, read as the reverse complement.
GGGCCACCAATTGACAGTACACAAGTCTCCACCCCATCCATGCACACAGTCATACTGCCTGTACATCCATCATCACCAATGCCCTTAGCAGAGGGACAGTGTACAGTCGGCACTGGCCAGGACAGTGTGGTATCTATGGCACATGCATCAGGACACAGCAGCCATAGCCAGATGTCTGGAATGGTACCACATAGGCAGATGCCCAGGGGATCTCGTCAGAGCACTGCTGGTCATCATGCCCCTGGCAGATGTGCCACAACTCTTACAACCACATGCATGTTCCGGGCTGTCATGGAGGCACAGACATGTATGGAGCGGTACACCAGACAGGGACTAAGGGCACAGAGGGCTCATAACACCTCTATAAATGACAGTATCCATGACCTAGCAGGTGCCAAATGTAATTACACTGAGGTCATTGATAGACGTTGGGGTGAGATATTAAATGTCCTCCACAATGTCATGCCCATGTGTCAGGACAGTGTGGGATGGTTGAGACGTCGATGTGGATGTATGCCAGCAACATCATCAGCTGGCAGTCACCGTGGACGTCCATCAAGTCATAGCTGCTCCCGTAGTGCCAGTACCAGCCCCAGCAATGCTGGGGGGGCAGTCCATAGATCATCCTAGAAGACCATGTGCATGTGGCTCCGGCCAGTCCCAGCAGAGACCTGGACCAGTGGACATATGTCAACCTCTGAGGATTGTACCCAGACTGGATTAGTATCTGATACTGCCTGTAACACCCCTGACAGGCACAGGTCCCATATCCATGGCCAGAAACGGTGATCTGTAAAGCCTGCCAGGTACAGTCTGTAGCTGTCCCACAAATCCTCGTATATGGCAGCCACATGGTGGAACTGTGTGCATGCAGACACACACACACATAAATCAGACACCTAGGGCAAACACATACCCACACACATTACATCCACATTGGCCCATAACAGTACTCTTGGCCCTCACACACACACACACACACACACACACACACACACACACACACACACACACACACACATGTAGATTATATGGCTCAATGTAGGCCTCTGGCAAACCAACAACACACCCTGTGCATATGATGAAACCTGTGCCACCTCCTGTCATCTGTAACATTAATGCAGGAACAGCCTAACATGGTGCTGATGCACAGGGTGACTCTATTACAGTATAGCAATGTTTTAATGTGTAGCATGTTGTCAGCAGTAAAGTGTAATGATATCCTTGAAGGTGTCGCTGAGCAGGCATGATGCATTAAAGCTATAATTATCAGTGTAGTATTGTTTACACCAGTGTTTATTCCAATTGTGTATTGTCTGCCCATGTGCCACTTGGCTGATGTGTGTAGTTTTGTCAGCATGTGTTATGGAGTGGACAGTAAGTGTGGGATGTGTGCAGCACAGATTTGCAGGTGTACATTTGTGAACATGGTTGAGGTGCACTGTCTGCATGTACGTGCATATTGGACACATGGGCAGCATGACATGCCCTATATTAGACAATGTTACTCCATAGTTTCTATTGGTGGCCAGTATGCATTGTACTACACACATTTTGGAACTTGAGTACACGTGTGTGTATGACACAGTTTGACACTGTGCTGTGGGGGATACTGTTGTCATAATCTGTCATTGGTTTGCATTCTGGTAGTATACATAACCTCAACAGCCTGCCCATAAACAATTGTTAGATGATGGCTTGACAACTGACACAAAGATGTAGGACACACAGTAACATATGCAGCATTCAAGTACTATTCTATGCCAGTAACAAGTGGTATTCACCTGCACTCAGTCCTGGGACCACTCCTGTTTGGCATATAGCTTTCTTAGGTACAAGCAAACACAGTAGGGATATGTCTGGCCACATTTGGCAATGCATACTGTGGGCTATAATGCATTCTCCAGATGACACACACATCCTCCAAAAGAGTATCATACAGACAGATACCTGGTGTCAAACCCATGCTGTAAAGCTATAAGCCAAATAAAGCATAGTCATCCACTTTTACAAAACATAGTATCCCCAGAGTACCACATAGGTAGTAGCCCCCAAAATGTGGAACAGGTACCGGTGTATACATAGAGCCATGTGTTAAGTCATCTCTTCTTTGATAATCACATTTCCAAAGGGTTTTGGAAATCCCTCTATGGATCACATAAGCAAAAAGGAGTCTGCATGCATATCTACAAAGGTTGTTGCACACCTATAATAAATAGCCATCTTTGACAGACTTTGCTGCTTTTGAACAGGTTTCAAATATACCTTAGGCATAAACCCTCACTCACACTATTCAATACAAACCGTAATGAGTGTATGTGAAACGGATGACGTAGGCCAGGGATCACTGCAGTGGCTAGGCTTGTCACAAGCATACAGAGGTGACCTAAAGTCTGGAAAGTGGCAGCACATAATGGCAAAAATAACAGATGTGTTCATGGAGAAAGCAGGGTTCCCACCTATGAAATAATTGAGGTCACATGTATGTATATGTATTTGCCACACAGCTACCTGACGTGTAATGCACATACTGTTGTCATTGTGATATGTCATACAGTAGTAAAAGCAAAACCCATGACACATTGACCAACAGTGTCACACACGTGGAGTACACACACACACAGTCACCAAGTGCAGGATTCAAACCCCTACCTAACTACTTTATGATATTTCAGCAGTACACATTTAGTGGGTTTATCTATAATTCCAGAGTGGGGGATGGTATTGAAAGCCGTGGCAAGATCTACATAGGCTGTGTGAACCACCTAACCCTTGTCTATGGTTCTGGTGACTGCTTTAATGATGTCTATCAGGTTTAGGAGACATGATCTGCCTTTTACAAACCCAACATGGTTATGGTCCAGAGTTTGGAGATTACCAACATCTTATTTTCTAAGTTATATGATGGTACATTCCATGGCATTGCACAGCAGGCTCATCAGGCTAATGGGGCACTAGTTCCTGGGGTCCATGGTGGCTGCCCCCTTGTGTAGTGGGATAACTGTCGCTGTGCGCCATTCAGCAGGCACAAAGCCTGAGGTGAGACTATGACTTAACGTGGTACGTAGGTGTGGTGCCTGTTCATTCTATAGTTTGTGTAGAACACAGCCTGGGATGTTATCTGGTCCAATGAATGCTGTGTTCCTGGCTTTGGAGAGTATTTTCTACCCATGCAGCTGTGATGACAGCAACTTTGCAGTCTTCCGTTATAGAGATGTGCTCTTTCATGGGTGAGAGGGGGGTAAAGTTAGCACTGATCCTATCTGCCAGGATGTTGGCAATATCAGTTGGGTCTGTATATTTAGTGCCATTGTGCTGTAACTCAGAGCAGATCTGAGTGTTGCCATTGAGATTCTTGACATAGCTATAGAATGATTTGTGGTTGTCTTTAGAATCAGTGTCGATTTTGTTTTCATAACTAGCTTTGGAGGATTTTATCAGGGATCACAGCTTCTTACTGATGTTGACCATAGAGCTCCTCTACTCATGGGATTTTACCCTCTTTTGCAACAGTTTCTTCCTTCTGTTGTGCAGTTTGTTTATGGCAGGGGAACACCAGATTGGCTTCTTTTTCTTGGAGGATAGCGTCTTGGTTCAATTTGGGATAGCACGATGCATGCAGTCATGTAAGTGCTTATAAAGTGCAATTGTGAAGGATTCAGTAGTCATAACTGTATTGTCCATCTGCATGGGTGTCCTGCAGTTCAGCACTTCTATCTTAAGAAGCATGAAGTGGCTTTGGAGACATTTTTAACATGGTTTCCTTAATGGGGGTGTGGGTCCAGAATGTGGATATGTAGGGTAATTAGCTTATGGTCAGATGGGACCAATGAGGCGCTGACTTCAGGTGTGGAACACCGGTCATGCAGGACAAACCAAACCCAGTAACCAACACAAATAACCACAAAGTGAGCTAAATGCTACTCATTGCCAGAAGTCTCAGCCTCCAGATGCCCATACTCGAGGCACTTCTCATTATGGAGAATATTGATATCTGTGCAGTAACAGAAACCTAGTTCAAGGCTCCAGACAGCACACCAGCACTACCAGGATACTACTCATTCCATACCTTCCAGCATCAGAACCTGAATCATAGCACATAGGGTGAGGATGTATCCATATTCATCAAGGATACCTACACCTCTCTCTACAAGCTCTCTACAGGATATGTACGCATAGAATGTTGCACAGCAATGTTCTTCACACTCCACTGGGGTGGGGCCACAAAAACCCCCTTGGTATTCATGCTGTATGAGCCTGACGAGCCAATCATAATGGAAGTCAACAATATAGAGATTGGGATCCTTCACACAGTTGAACACACCCTGTTTGGCTTCGTCAAATGCAGACCACGCCTCCTGAACTGGGAGGATTTCTTTGACAGTTACCCAGGCTACAGATGATTGAAATGAGCTTAACACAGCCTACCTATACCTCGCTAAGGCCTTTGACACCATTCCCCAGTCAGGTATCATAGATGAACTCACCAACCTGGCCATGAATCCATACATCACAAGATGGATTGCAAACTGGCTCACAGATAGATCCCACACATTAAGAGTTGCTTGCTACACGTCAGACTCTACACCGGTAACAACTGGTGTCCCCCAGGGTTCAGTCCTGGTGTCCCTCCTGTTTGGTATAGACTTCTCAAATGTACATGCCAACAGAGGAGGGTTGTGGTTGACTAGGTTTGCTGGGAACTGTAAAGTGTTTGCCATAATAGATTCCCCGGAAGATAGACATATTCTCCAGAAGGGACTCTATGAGACAGATGTGTGGTGTTAGAATCATGGCCTCAAGCTCACTGTGGAGGAATGCATAGTGATCCTCTTTGTTGAAAACAAAATACCCACAAACTACCACATAGGTGTTACCCCCTTAAAAATGACAAGGTGATAAGGGATCTGGGGACACAAGCAGATAGTCATCTTTCCTTTGACAACCATGTTGCCAAAGTGATTGGGAGATCCTATGTGGCCCACCTAATCAACAAAGGGTTTGCATCAGGATCCAAAGAGGTAGTGTTGGCACTCTACTCTTACATCATCAGACCCATAATTGAGTACAGTGCACCATTTTGGATGTACTCGACTTAGCATATCCAGCAGCTGTAGAGACCACATAGGTACCTCACCAAGAGGATTACTGGCCTCAAACAGTTGTGCTGTGCAAAACAACTGGTAAAACTAAATCTGTTCTTCGTTGCATACCGCCTACTCAGAGGCACAGTCTGCCTAACATACAAAGCCATGTCTAACACATAACTGTTGAACATGCTCCATCTACAGATAACAACATTGAGTCACCCTACACATTCCAGGGATATGAACCTCATCACAATGATGAATACAACATGCTGGTGGGATAGAGTACCATCCCAGACACTTGCCTTACTGTGGAACAGAGTCCCAATGTACATCAGACAGAACCCCTCGCTGACACTCTTCAATTGGAACCTTGATGAGTGGATGGGAAACAGACAATTCATGCCAGAAATCACATCAGCAGCCCCACTAGAAAGGGGCTTAGGGTACTATTAGAACTAGGCCTTGGGAGACTACCCAATGGTGTGGTGAAAGCTGCACAACTTGCGTAGGCTGATATATGCCTTCATGGAGATATTCTACTACATACCTATGAACCTATGTGACAGGTACATGTCTACAGATAGTAGATGTGCACTTCATTGTACAGTCATGTTGTACAGCAGGCACATGGACCACATACACTGTAATGCTTACAGATACTGGTGGCTGTTATTTACAGTGGGAGAGATGTGCACCGCATGTCTTTCGTGCCATTGGGATGTGTGCTGGGTGGGACAGTCCTGGATGGCTCCCTGTCATGGTCACCCTCTTATACACATCTCTCCCCATCAATTTTTGGCTTATTATACTGTGTTCCCTCTACATATATATATATATATATATATATATATATAGGTACATAGGTAGGTAATAGGCTATCTGCCTGAAGGCATATATTAGTATGGCCAGAGTGTGCAGCTATCACCACCCATGGAGTTAGTTCCCTAGGCCTCTGTGTAGTAGAGCTGATGTAGTGATCCATGGTGTGACAGTTCAGTTTCACATACACTCATCAAGGCTCCTCTGGAAGAGTGTCAGTGAGGGACTCGGCTTAATGTCGGTTGGGAGCCTGTTCCAAAGCAAGGGAAGTCTGTGAGTTAGTAATGTATCCCTCCAACATGTTCTATTTAATGTTGTGATGAGGATATCCCTAGAACATGTGGTACAGTGAGCTTGGGTTTACTTCAGATAGCGCATGTACATCAGTTCTGCATTGGACATGGACCTGTCTGTTGGGCAGAGATCTCCTGAGTAAACAGTATGCAACAGAGTACAGATTGAGTTAAATTCAGTCTTGTTGCATGGGGCAACTGTTTGAGGCCAGTAATCCTCTTGTTGAGGTACTTCATTGGTCTTTCCAGCTGCTGAAGGTGCCTAGTCAGATTCATTGCAAGTGTGTTGTGGTACTCTCTGACGGGTCTGATGACTGATGAGTAGAGGGAACCTCCTTTGACCTACATGCAAAGACCTTGACAGTTTGTGGGAACACATAGCATGATTTTCTAACCACTTTGTGAATGTGTTTCTGGAAGTAGAAATAACTACCCACGTGTCCATAGATCCCTTATTATCACCTCCATATTTAGGGTGTTGGCACCTATGTGGTATTTGTATGACAGTAGCTCGAGGCCATAATTTTGACACCACATCTGTCTGACTAAGACCCTTTTTAAGGATGTCTCTGTTGTCCCAAACATCAATTATGTCAACTTTTTTGCAGTCATCCACAAACTTTGCTAAACATAGCCCTCATGTGTTTCACTATATTTCTGAAAAGTATACACTAGACAGGAGGGGTCCCAGGACTGATCCATGTGGGACAGCAGTTGTTACCAGCTTGAACAAGAGACCACAATTCTTACCTTGTGGGATCTAACTGTGCCCCAGTTGGCAATCCATCAGATGACATACATATTTATGCACTGATTGTTGATTTTGTGGATACAACATGTGTCTGGGATGTTGGAAAAGGGCTTTTCAAGGTCTATGTGGGACGTGTGTAGCTCATTTCATTGATGTATGTTTCCTGGGTGACTGCCTTGAAAACAGGCTAGCAGGTTTGGGAACCATGATCTGCCCCTGATCAAACCAAAATGGGTAGGGTTGTGTGTTTGTAGGCTCCCAATAGCTCTGTTTATGAATTCCATCATGATGGACTCCATGGCCTTGCAGATCAGGCTTAATAGGCTTATAAGACAATAGTTCCCATGGTCTGTTGTGCACTAACACTTATGGAGTGTGCCAAATGTTGCTGTAACCCATTCAACAGTTTCATATCCTGTACAGAGGGCGAGCCTCAACAGACTGTTCAGGTGCAGGGTCTGTTTGTTTTGGAGTTCACATATGACACAGCTAGGGAAACCATGTCATCCCATAGACACCGTGTTTTTAGGTTTGGAAAGAGCTGTTTAACCATTGTATTTATGATTTCTGGGTTTTCACAATCTCCAGGTATGATAATGGGCCCTTTTGTCAGTGAGAGGGGGGTAAATATGTATGAACCTGTCTGACAAGATGTTGGCAATGTCAGTCATGTACATGTATTCATTTACAGTTTGCACTGACTCAGAACATATGTGAGTTTACACTGATATTTATGACATAGCGAAAGAAAGCTTCATGGTTCTCTATGGACTCTTTGACAATATTTTTGCCAGAACATGGATTGGATAATGTTAGGAGTGCTCATTGTTTATTGATGATACTGATCGGAGATTTATTGATCTTCTTTGAATTTTCACTTTCTTTGAACAACTTAAGTACTTGTAGTACATAGTTTGATTATGACAGGAGTCCAATATATTATATGGGTCTGTTTTCATATAAATGTGTGCGCAAGGCAGGACTGGTGAATAGTGACACGTTTCTGGGGTAAGAACTGCAACTGCCAGATATGTGTGGCCCACTGCTGTACTCAGACATGGCCTAAGTGTGTGAGCATGCCCAGTATGACCTTTCAGTATTTTGTTGACTGACATTTGCTTCGTTTATTTATTTGTGTGAGCATGCCCAGTATGACCTTTCAGTATGTTGCTGACTGAAATTTTCTAAATTTGTTTAAGTGTCTGAGCATGCCCAGTATGGACATATATACTATATGTGTGTGAAAAATCAAGTTGTTTTTTACTTCAGGGCTCACCTTTGTGTTGTACATCAACAGGAAACACGCTGTACCTGCAGGGCTTCCATGAGTCACTTTGCATAGACTTATCAACATTTCTACATACAGGTGGGATAGCTATTATTTGTACATTTCTACCCAGGGGGGGCACACCTGATTGTTACTGTGGGTGTACATAGGATGAGGGGTTCACCTGACACTTATACACTTTTGCTAGGCCTGCACTGCTATGTCAGGTACTCCATTTCAGTCTGTACTTTTGCCTATCGTACTGGCTTGAGGCATACTACTGCAGTACAGATCTTAGCTTCCAATTTCACGTATATTAGTTTGTGACTTCATAGCCTACCCAACCCACATCACACTGCCTGGCTTGCTGTTATCTGTCTGCATAGGCATGGGGGGAAGTTACTCATATGCCTCTTCAGAGGGTATAATACAGCATTTGTTTGTGTTTGCGTTAGTCTACAATTGTCCTGCTGTGTCTATGTCAGTGAAATGCTGTCATGGCTTAGTGGTTCAGTACTGTGACTATAGTGCACAGTATCCTGAGTTTGAGCCCTGTCACTGCTTTTTATTTTCCTGCTGGGCAGACCAGACTGCTTAAGGAACAGTAAAGCAGGTGTAAGCGTGTTTACCTGACTTTTCTCAACTTTGCCCGACCTTGCCTGATTTTGCCCAACATTGCTCAATGCTGCCTGATGTTGCGCTAGTTAGCGCGGTGCACAGCTCCACGCAATTGTGTTTAAATATGCTAAATAGTGGTAAAATGTGCTTAGCACTGCTTTATATAGCTTAAAATAGGGCAATCATGCCTCAGGTGGTGCTGCAGGGCTGCCTATGTCGGATGCACATAGTACACTCCCTATACATGTTTGAAAACAGGTAGTGTCAAGTTAGGCATCCCTTTTATTGTATGTGCGAGTTAGAGAGAGGTGTCATTTCCAGGGTTCCTACTGAGTCAGTGTATGTGCTATGCGTTGCCTCTTTGCCAAGGCCAAGGCATACTGGGCATGCCTCCTTCTGCCTACTGGGGCAGGCTCAGGTTGTTACTCCTCCGAGTCACGATGTGCCTGTGCAGGCCTTGGCAATGGTGGGGGGCTGTTTGGCCCTGCCCCATGCTGTTCCTGCTGCAGCTGTTTTCACAGGATCATATTGTGTAGCATGGCACATACCATGACAATTTGGGTACATGTAGTTGGTGAGTACTGTAAGGCTCCACCAGATGTGTCCAGGCACTGGAACCGTGACTTGGGCATGCCAAACACACACTCAATAATGTTTCTTGTTTGTGCATGTGCCTCATTATGGAGTTCTTGTTTGGGTGTTTGTGCATTTCTGATGGGTGTCATCAGCCATGGCTCCAGTGCGTATCCAGCATCCCCCACTAGGTGACCGTCAGGGATGTCCCCATTGGCAAATCTCTGGTATAGCTGTGTCAGATGCCAGATGTGGGAATCGTGATAGCTTCCAGGGCAGCCAGCACACACATTCATTATTATGCCCTGGGCATTGCACATGACCTGGCAGTTGATGGAGGGGAAGCCCTTGTGGTTGATGTAGACCCTACCCCGCTCACAGAGTGGTGCTTTGATGTGTATGTCCGTGCAGTCTATTGCACCCACTACCTCAGGGTATTCTGCTATTTGGTGGAAAAGACGCATATTGCTGGCCAATGCCTCACAGGAATTGGGGAAATATACATGGTCACCGACATGTGCTGACATGGCATCCAGGAACTGGTGCAGTACCCTGGATGCTGATGCCTGTGAACCCCCATCATATCACCAGTTGGACTCCGGAAGGTACCTGTAGCTAGTATTCGTAGGCCAACACATACCTTGGTATCCACTGGGATGGGTTCCCCTCTGTTGGTTCTGTGTGTGAGGCGTGGCCGGCACAGCTCAACAATTTGCTGCAGGAGGTCTCTGTCCATTCTATAGCACTCCACTATCTCTAGCACATGTAGCCCCTTGTAGGTTACCCTGGGTCTGTACACTCTTCTCCGTCTCCTCACTGTGGGTTGCTCAGCAGATTTACAACATCACCACCCTCAGCATCTTGCACATGTTGGTTTATGATAGCAATAGCAGCCCCTAACATTTTGTCTGAGTTAAGCTTTTTAAGTTTTCACTCTTTGTATACTGCAGTGTTGCAGAGTGGTTGGGAAAAAACAGGGTAGACTGCTGTTTGCAGAGATTAAAGTGCTGGGCTGGGCTAGTCTACTGCCTGTGTAATTGGCTGATTCTGATATATTTCACCTGGCAGCTCTGCTAGTTCTCCTTGATTAACTTCCTACTACTTCTTTTCCTTCCTTTTCCCTTTCTGTTTCCACAGGGGGCAGCACTGCGCAAACAAGTGCACACACACACACACGAAGTAAGCTTGTTTGCAAGAAATTTCAGATATATCCATGGCGTACACCTTTGGTTTCTGGTTTTCAGCAAGGACAACTGTAGACACGCCTCTTGCAATCCTGAGCAACTCAGGGCAAACACAAGCCACTGTGCTCCAATAAGCTTACAGTCTTTCAGACATACCCCCTCATGATGTCACCTATCTTCTACTCTACTACTACCCTACTCCTACACTTACACTCTAGGGACATGGCTCACATGACGGGGAAAATTGGGATTCACTAGCCTTATCCTCATTTGCATAGGATTGCCTACTAATGCTTGGTTACATCTCTCACATTGAGCTTCCTCTCCTTAGCAACCACTACTCAGTGGCCATGTTGTTTTCAGCCTGCCATTCACCTGCATGGCAGAACAAGCTTTTTAGTGAAAATGCCCATTTTTGGCTATTTTTCAATTTTTTTTATTTTATTTAAAGCCCCGCACGTTTGCGCAGTGCTGCGCTATGCTTAAACATTGGAGATCAGCGAAAAAATGGAATTTAAGGATTTACAACATTTGCAAATGCCAATGGCCTTATATTTGGCCATTGGCATGCTTCCTCAACTAGATGCATCCTTTATTTGGAGCTGTCATAGCTCCGTTTAGCTATTTGCAGAACCGTACTCCGTTACCAACGGAGTACATTTCTGCAAATAACACTACTCTTACACGGACAGGTTAGTGTTTCCTGGATCGCAAATTTACCTCATTTGCATAGCTTTCAGCAGCAAATGAGGTAATTTGCATACCATAACACTGTCCGTGCAAGAGTAGCTTTAGAAGCTCTCATGCACGCCTCTGCCGGCTGTTGCTGGATCGCTCGGCAGACATATTGGCTGTCTGCCGTCTTACACTAATCTTAGACTCCATGCAAGCCTTCATAAATCTGGCCCAATATCTGATGAGATAGTAACATTTCTCCCTATCAATTGTACTGAACTATGATTTGATACCAGCATGCACACACACAAACCCAGAGGTGTGCAGTCAACGCAATGATACATACATTTTTACTAAATTATTTTAAATGTATCCACAAATGCTTTATAATGAAAGAAACATTGTCAAACAAAAAAATCGCCTCAGTCATATTACTTCTAATATCAGGGTCTCTCTTTTAAAAGTAGAATAGCAAAGATCAATATTTAAGCTTAAGTGTAATACTGCTATCAACCTACACAAAAGTGCCAAATGCTGGCTAGATTTGTGCAACAACATTATTTTTTTTTTCTTGCAAGATATTGGAAAACTGAACTGATTAACAGGTAAGATAACATAATATTATTTAAGATTGTATAAGCATCCTGAAAAATCTGGGAAGTAAGAGCAAACATGAACACAATAATAGGCTTCGATATCTGACTGCCACTACTTACCATATAATGTTTCACGTAGCGAAACAGGATGCTTGTACTATCATTTCTGATGGCAAATGAGCAAATAATTCTGTTTCCATTTTTAAAATTATGACCGTTAAAGAGACATTAAAAATATTAAGTACTAAGTATGACATATCTCTCAACTGTCCATATTTCCGCAGAATGCCCTGATTTTTGTTTCATATTTTTGGTTTGTTCCTCATGAAGTTTGTAGTTTTCTGGCAACTCACTGAGGATTGAAGTCACTGAACAATAATAGACATTTGAGTTTCAGACTTCATAACCTTCAGAAAAGGTATGTTAATGTAAACTCTGCCATTCTATCAACTTTCTAAGTTTATAAGAACAATATTTAAATCTGTACCTATGTTTGGGCCTTAGTCCCTCCATTATTTTTGGCTTTGTCCAGATTTCTTGTGCAAAGAAGTTGAGAGATATAAAGTGTGGTCTTTTTCCATTGTACATCACTATCCCAAGCACCTATCCTCTAGGCAAAAACAACCTCCCAAACAAAGGCAACTCATTAGCCAGCACCACTATAGTAATGGGCAGCGAAGTAGTGCAGCGGTTAACTTTGTCACCTCACAGCAAGAGGTTCTCAAGTTCGATTCTTGGCTGGGGTGCCTTCTGTGTGGCATTTGCCTGTTCTCCCTGCATTCACGTGGGTTTCCTCTGGGTACTCTGGTTTCCTCCCACAGTCTAAAGATGTGTCTGGAGCATTTCTCCCCGGGTCTCCACTGAAAATAGGCTCTGTCCTAGTAGGAATTTCCTGGTCAGCAAATGTTAAATAAAAAATAAAATAAATGAAAAATAATGGCTAGCCCCAAGCAAGTAAGCCTTAGGAGAGAAACAGCAAACTATACAATATTACTGCACTTGTCAGACCAGTGGCCTCATCACCTGTAATTTGCTATGCAGCAAACAGTACTTAGCAAAGTAATAGTGCAGACAAACAAAAGCAAAAAAACTCAACAGCTGCTTGTCATTTCAATCTCTACCATCAATGGAGTCCTTTATGTTGCAGAAAACCCTCCTCCTTTACAAAAACCTTACCTGTTCCTCACACACACACACATTAATGCTGGATGTGGGTGAGAGCCCACCAATGGTAAAATGCACTGCACTAGATCCCCTCATTGTGATATATAGTAATGAACTCAAGTTTGCCATTATGACAACTGATTTACTGTAATTTTGCTTCAAAAACTCCACCAATAATTCCAGGAACCATCGAAAAACAAGAGTAGCAAAATATGAACTTTATTCCATAACAAAAATAAAACAGGATTGAGCGCTTTTGTCTCCGTACCGGAAACCTCTTCAGAATCAAAAAAAGCAGTCAATGGCATTCTTTTATATCATAGCCAATAACAATGATTAATGTGCTTTGCATAATTGATTGATTCCTTTAAAGTGCTATAACAACCTGTATTGAATGTTGGTATAAATCTCTTCATACATAGGTATATTCCTAGAATAAAATGTACAATACATAAATATAAACATATATAAAAATATGGATATATATAATACAATTCATGAACTAGAACTAATCTAAAAAAAAAAAATATATATATATATATATATATATATATATATATATATATATATATATATAAACATATATTCTGATGAAAAATGTATATAATAGGATGTAAAAAATGTGTATAAATATATAAAGTCTAAATATAAAACATATATATAAATATATACATGTAAAATACATTGGTATACATATAAAAGGAATATATACAACCCTAACTGTATAGTAACAGCCTGCTAGTAGATGTACGTACAATAAGATTATGTATGTGTGTATGGTTTCCTAGGGTTCTGGGATAACAATTTTAATGCTGGTAATATAGAAATATTGTCATTAAGACCCTTTCCACTACATGCATCTAGTTTTAATTGCCACATCATTTCCCTATATGTCAATCTAGTTTCCCAGTCAACTCCTCTTTCTAAAGGTTCCACTATCTCTAATACCCAGAATTTAAAATTCGCTTCCATACAGACTAATGAGTGCCTATATAGTGCATTATTTTCATTTTTGCGATTGATGTCCCTGATGTGTTCATAAATTCGTTTCCTTAGGTGTCTTTTGGTCTTCCCAATGTAATAACACCAACAGGATTTGCAGTAGGCCAGGTATACAACTCCTTTTGTGTAACAGCTACTGTATTTTGTAGCTTTCAGGGTTGTTCTAACACTGGGTAACTTCACTATCTTTTCATCAGCTATAAAGGAACACTGGGGACATCTCCCACATCTAAAAGTACCTTTTTTGTTATTAGTAGCATAACCGTAACTATTATTCAAATACTGTTCCTTCCCTTTTTCTAAGATATTTTGCAAATTGAAATTCCTTCTGTAACTATAAGTCAGAGTATTCTGAAATACTGTCACTCTTGTGGGCATATAAAGAAATTACTGAAGACTTACTTTTTTCTATAGAAGAATACAAGAATATATACTATAGAAATATACAAGATGTCGATACTGTTACAACGTGTAATTACAACAGGAAAACATCTAAGCTTAGAAGGGATTTGAATGAATATCGTTCTGGTATAGCATATATAGGAGATAACCATAGGAGAACCCACTTTTTGAAGGGACCTTACCATAGACCATACACAAGTTATACCACGAACCTAGACAATTTTTCTAGAACTGAACAGGTAGAATATAGGGATACATGCAATAAATATGACAATGACAGAATATTTGATGATAATATCAATGATTATCAGGAGAATAACTACAATAGAGAAGAATACATCCCTTTAGAAGATGCAGGCCCGAGGAGATCAGAGAGGTTAAAGAAACGAGCCCCCCAACAACAGTCATATGCACAGGTGGCGGGGGATTATCGATTCTACAACAGGGGAATGCACAAACAGAATTGAGAAGTAGTTTGATGGTGTTTGAGAATTCTTCTCCTGTGAATACACACATTGAAAACGAGACGGGCTCTGTAATACATTCCCTTATCAGTTTTAATATTTTTAATTATACCGACATGGAGATTAATGAGACTTTTTTTCACCTGTTTACTAAAGGATTTACCTTTGTACCGTATAGGACACCCAGTATTGAGAGTATTTTGTTAGATGTTAAGTTATTTAGTAGGAAGTTAAATTTTACGGTTATTTTTAAAGACACAGAATTATCTGTTGGACAAGGAATTTTAAAAAAAAGGAGTATGTATAACCCACCATTACAGCATGATATTTTAAATTTCGAGAATGTTCTTATTAAACAAATTAGGAATAACTATTACTACAATACCAAGAAGAATGTAAGTAATTTAACAGGGGATGAAACCAAACTTGTATATGAGCTCAGTAGTAATGAAAAAGTTCGAGTTATGAAACCTGACAAGGGTGGGGGTATGGTTCTAATGGACCAATGGGACTACACCAGAAAAATGCTTGATATTTTAAACAACACCAATAGTTACACTCTTGTCTCTAAGAATGAAATTAATATTTCATACCAAAAGATTGATTATATTTTAGACGACAACTTGTTACAGAGGCTCATTGATATGGATTTACACAATTATCTGAAGGTAAGGAAGCCAGTAATTCCAGCTATTTTTGGATTCCTAAAACCCACAAATGTGTACAGGACCCTCCAATGAGGCCCATTGTGTCATCCCAAGGTTCCAAGACACAACCTTTAGCCATATATATAGACACCAAATTAAAGGGGTACCACTCTAAATATTACCATTTATTGGTAGATTCTTGGGACTTCCTGAAAAAGATTGGAAGTTCGACATACAAGGAGAACGTTTACTTCATCACAATTGATGTCAAGGATCTATTTACTGTTATATCCCATTCTATAGGGTTGGAATTGTTTGAAAAGATATTAACTGAATTGGACTTTTTGCAGCCAGATGAATTTAGAATAATCTTAGAAAATATGGAGTTGGTATTAAGAAATAATTACATATTCTTTCAAGGCGAATATTACCATCAGATCGAAGGTGTAGCTATGGGGGCAGCATGTGCCCCCATGTATGCTAACATTATCATGCTACACTGGGAAAGACAGTATATTTTTGCATCTGACTTTTATCAATATATTCACGGGTATTATCGGTTTTTGGACGACATATTTATTTTGTGGACAGGACCAGAAATTGCCATTAGTGAGTTTATTGAATATATTAATAACAGCACCTCATTTCTTAGGTTTACCCATGAAATTTATAAAGATACAACACATTACCTTGATGTAACTATTTATAAGGATGAAGTAGCTAAAAGATATAAATCTACCATTTATAGGAAAAAGAACTTTTCCAATGCTTATTTACACTATGAGAGTGACCATCCTATTCATTTGAAAAAGAACATTGTCAAAGGGCAAATGATTCGTGTGTCTAGGATGACAACAGAACATGAAGTTTTTTTAAAGGAAATAGACATTTTAGAAAATATGTTCCACGAAAGGGGATACCCAGTAGCTTTAACACAGACCATTAAAAAATTTGTAATAGAAAGAAGAGAAACTAACTACCCACCTTTACTTGGGTTTGATTACCATCTGAGGGAAACTGTGGGTATTACAAATGTTGGAAACAAACTAAATGACACTAAAACAATCCCATATTTGACTTTAACATACCACCAAAATATTGGATGGCTTAAAAAGTGTATAAATGACACTTGGGATATGTTTAGATCTATGCCCACAAGAGTGACAGTATTTCAGAATACTCTGACTTATAGTTACAGAAGGAATTTCAATTTGCAAAATATCTTAGAAAAAGGGAAGGAACAGTATTTGAATAATAGTTACGGTTATGCTACTAATAACAAAAAAGGTACTTTTAAATGTGGGAGATGTCCCCAGTGTTCCTTTATAGCTGATGAAAAGATAGTGTTACCCAGTGTTAGAACAACCCTGAAAGCTACAAAATACAGTAGCTGTTACACAAAAGGAGTTGTATACCTGGCCTACTACAAATCCTGTTGGTGTTATTACATTGGGAAGACTGAAGGACACCTAAGGAAACGAATTTATGAACACACCAGGGACATCAATCGCAAAAATGAAAATAATGCACTATATAGGCATTCATTAGTCTGTATGGAAGTGAATTTTAAATTCTGGGTATTAGAGATAGTGGAACCTTTAGAAAGAGGAGGTGACTGGGAAACTAGATTGACATATAGGGAAATGATGTGGCAATTAAAACTAGATGCATGTAGTGGAAAGGGTCTTAATGACAATATTTCTATATTACCAGCATTAAAATTGTTATCCCAGGACCCTAGGAAACCATACACACATACATAATCTTATTGTACGTACATCTACTAGCAGGCTGTTACTATACAGTTAGGGTTGTATATATTCCTTTTATATGTATACCAATGTATTTTACATGTATATATTTATATATATTTTTATATTTAGACTTTATATATTTATACACATTTTTTACATCCTATTATATACATTTTTCATCAGAATATATGTTCATATATATATATATATATATATTTATATATATATATATATATATATATATATATATATATATATACATATATATATATATTTTTTTAGATTAGTTCTAGTTCATGTATTGTATTATATATATCCATATTTTTATATATGTTTATATTTATGTATTGTACATTTTATTCTAGGAATATACCTATGTATGAAGAGATTTATACCAACATTCAATACAGGTTGTTATAGCACTTTAAAGGAATGGTGGATAGTTAATTAATTAATTATCAATCAATTATGCAAAGCACATTAATCATTGTTATTGGCTATGATATAAAAGAATGCCATTGACTGCTTTTTTTGATTCTGAAGAGGTCTCCGGTATGGAGACGAAAGCGCTCAATCCTGTTTTATTTTTGTTATGGAATAAAGTTCATATTTTGCTACTCTTGTTTTTCGATGGTTCCTGGAATTATTGGTGGAGTTTTTGAAGCAAGAAGACAGCCTTTATAGATCCGTGGTGCTGTGTTTTATTTTTGGTACTGTTGCTATTTTCGATTGATTTACTTGTAATTTCTTTGTTAATCACAGCTGGCACAGTGAACCATAGCATACCTTGATAAGGTGGCTTTGGTTTCTACAGTATTCCATACCAAGTCATTGGATAGAGCAACCTGCTCAAGCATGCTGATAAAATCTATACTGTCATACTTTAACGGCAGGAGTGACTTAAATCCTTTAAAGAATGACATACTACAGTGCACCATTTTTGAAAATATGATGGTGACAACTGTAGTGCATGCCTATATATCATGGTACTCCTCAATGGCTTATTGAACATTGGGCACATGAAGTGTTTTACACATATGTAGCCTATTTCCATGAATTTCAAGATGCTTTGTTGTACAAATGTTACATGAACAAGAGCTAATGTAAAACTTATGAAATAATCCTGCTTTATCCATTAGATTAGGATACTTTCAACTGGGTCTGGAAAAACAAACTTTGATAAGAGGCTAATGATATGAACAATAGAGGAATGATATGGAGAACATTCACATTAAAACATAATAAAATATGACCACGTAGGTTTAGTAATCTGAGTATATTCTTAAGTCGGTTAATCATTGTAGCCAATGAAGTCAAATTAAGTTCCACATGCAACGGCCAATCAGCCAATGCATCCAAAGTATTTTTTTTCTGGTAAGTTTTAGTGAATAAAGCATAAGAAATGCAAACCTTTAATATCAATAATACTGATGATATATTTCCTAAAGATCAATAATACAAGCAAAATCTAAAATGCTATAAAATCCACACTATCCAATTTTTGGACGCTACAACCCATGATAATAAAAAATGTATTTGTCAGAATCAAATGACCTTAATATTATGAGTTTTAAACTATCATGTTAATACTTTTTCAGATAACTCTGTTTTTATTATATCCAAAAGTAATCGTTGACATTTTACAATCACTTACAATCACTGCACAAATAGATGGCATATTTGACAGCATCAACATTTTATATTGCTGACTTCAAAATATTGACTTGAAAGGCAAACTACATAACATCTGATCTGCATAGTAGCTCTGTTATATATGCAAACTCATTCTATTCCATTTTCACACCAAAAATTATTTTGATAAGTTTCACAGAAAATAACCAATACGCTAATGTCTACCCAAAGCAGCAGCTTCAAAATGTTGAAGTCCTGCCAAACTTCTGAAAGTCCTGTATTTCTGGAGTTGTTGCAAACATTAGTATACAAGAACTGTTTCACCTAGCCCATTCTATGCTTCTGGGGTGGTGGGGATAGAAAAAAAAACTCATATGCCATAAATGCCAACCCATTACTGATGGATTTACTGCACATAAACAAGTAAATTAACATCAGAAATACTCAGTCTATGGATTTAAACCTCTTCTGCAACATCAACAGAATGGTTTGGGGAAGAGGTATATCTCACAGAGGATACTGTTGCTGTGGAACAGACTCTCCATTCACATAAAACAAAGTTCATCCCTGTCCATATTCAAGTACAATTTAGATCTATGTATGGGAAACAAAAAAATTATCCCAGGACTGCCCTTTGTACCACCAATGGACAGAGGCATCCTCTAAATGCTTTAATCTATGCACGGATCCCCTGAAATTATACATGTTAT
Source organism: Protopterus annectens (assembly GCF_019279795.1). Classification (NCBI taxonomy): domain Eukaryota; kingdom Metazoa; phylum Chordata; order Ceratodontiformes; family Protopteridae; genus Protopterus; species Protopterus annectens. The sequence goes on along the minus strand of NC_056733.1, from coordinate 801,764,352 downwards.
GATCTCAGTTATTCTCATTAGGAGTAATATATAATTATTGACTATGGGATGGGTAGTGCCCAATCTATAACCAAATGGTATATGTTATTTTTAGCACAAAAAATGAAATTAGCTAGGCTTTAAAAGGCTCACAAGGACAGCTGGCCTGGTACTTACCTGTAAACCTATAAAAGGTTTACAGAACTTTCACAGGAAAATATCCTTTATTTAAAAATGCTTGGTATCTTCTTCAGAATTAATTTTATTCATTAGCAGCAGTTACACATAAACTGTTTTAGAGTACATTTCATGTCATGCCATCTAGGGACAAAATGAGGCAGCCAATGATGCCTGCCTAAAATCCAGTAAAGCAGCATTCTTTTAGTAAAATATTAGATTTGAATCCATATGTGATTGTACATTTCTTTCATGTGTGAGTAGTTTATTGTACTGACTATACTTTGTGAGACCCAGTTGATTTTTTTTTTTGTTTCAAGGTTCTAATTAATTTTTCTCTTTTACTTCTAAAATTCTACAAGCAAGCAATCAAACAGATAATCATGGAGATATTTTGTATAAACAAAAAGCAGGTTATACCCACAAGTGTGTTATGCTTAAAAAAACTATCTCTACAAACTTCTCTAATAATTTATACTGTTAAGGCCTTTCATTTCCTTTAATTATTATCTGTGGATTTTTCTAGTTTCTGTTGATGTTATTTAAAAGTAAAAGGATTCTGCCAAGCTGGAAAATTATTAAGTGGGTCATAATATTATCATCCCTAATATGAATATGTCTTAAATACATTCCATCACTTTTATTTGGTAAACTCAGATGGCAATACTATCTCCATTGAACATGTCTATCACCTACTAGAATTCACAAGTTATGCAACATCTTAAGTTTTCTAAAGTAATGTGGTTTACAGTATATTGTACCTTCTGCTTGAGTCAAAAGATAATACATTTAAGTTTTCCCCACACTGATATGGTCATAGGTTCATAGGTTGGTACTAGGCTATCAGCCATAGGGCCTATACAAGCCTAGCCATAACAATTCCCTGGATATTTCTTCCCACATTATTTACTTCCCTGGACCCCTGTCTAGCAAGGTGACTGACATGCTCCCCAGGGTGAATTTCCTATCTCCCATCCAATCATCAAGGTTCCTTTTGAAGAAGGCCAAGGAGGTGCTCTACTTGACATGTATGGGCAGTCTATTCCAGAGTATGGGGAGTCTCTGGGTCAGAAACCTATCTCTCCAGCATGTTTTGTTCATTGTGATGACAAAGTTTAGATCCCCGGAGCGTGTGGCTCTGAGGGATTGGGATTTCTTTAAGTGGAGCATGTCCAACAGCTCAGGGTTTGACATGGCCTTGTATGTTTAGCAGAGGTCACCTCTGAGTAGACGATATGTCACAGAGTATAGCTGGAGTTTTTTTAGATAGTCAGCATAGGGCATCTGCTTTAGGCCTGTGATTCTTTTACTGAGGTATTTCTGCAGCTTTTCCAGCTGTTGCAGATGCCTTGTGAGGTACATACCAAACAGGGCATTGTACTCTATAATGGGTCTAATGAGGGATGAGTACAGTGGAACAATGACCTCTTTTTTCTGGATGAAAAGCTCTTAGTGATGAGTTGTGCCACATAGAAGGATTTCCTGACTGTTGTGGTGCTTTGGTTATCTTAGGTGAGACCACTGTCCACCTGTGTCCCTAAGTCTCTCATCACACTTTCGGTGTTTAGTGTACTGCCACCTATGTGGTTATTCATGGGTACATGTTTTTTCCCAGAAGGGTATAACTATACATTTCTTGGCATTAAGCTTGAGCCTATGGCTCTGGCACCAAGCATCTGTTTCTGTTAGGCCCTTTTGTAGAATATCCACATCATTTGGGGATTCAATAATGGCTCCCAGTTTGCAGTCATCTGCAAACTTTGTTAGCCAGAGTCCCTTAGTGTTGGCCTGTACTTCAGAGAAGTAGAAGCCAAACAAGAGCGGTCACAGGGCTGAACCCTGAGGTACTCCACTTGTCACTTGTATGGAGCTGGATTTGGAGTAGGCTACTTTTACAGTCTGGGTTCTGTCAGTAAGCCAGTTGGCAACCCATCAAGTGACGTAGGGATTTATGCTCAGCTTAGTAAGTTTATCAATGATTCCAGAGTGGGGGATGGTGTTGAAGGCCTTGGCGAGGTCCAGATAGGCTGTGTGGATCCCCTTACCCTCATCCACAGCTCTGGGGACTGATTCAAAATATCAATCAGGTTCAGGAGACAAGATCGGCCCTTCATGAACCCAAACTGGGTGGGGTCCAGTGTTTGAAGGTTGCCAATATCTTTGTTTATAAGTTCCATAATAATGTGTTCTATGCCCTTGCAGATCAGGCCCATCAGACTGCTGGGACGGTAGTTCCTGGGATCCAAGGTGGATCCCCCCTTGTGGGGTGGGATAACTGTAGCTGTGCACCACTCAGTGGGCATGAAGCCTGAGGTGAGGCTATGATTAAACATGACACTTAGGTGAGGTGCCAGTTTGTTTTGTAGTTCATGTAGTACACAGCCTAGGATGTCATCTGGTCCCATGGATGCTGTATTCTTAGCTTTGGAGAATGTGTTTTTTACCTGTGTGGCCATGATTACCAGAATTTGGCAATCTTTTGGTATTGAGATGGGCCCTTTAGGGGGTGAGAGGGAGGTGAATTTGGCAGTAAATCGATCTGCCAGGATATTGGCAATATCCTTGGGATCAGTATATTTAATGCTATTCTGTTGTAGCTCAGAGCAGATCTGAGCATTGCCATTTATATACTTGCCATAACTATAGAATGCCTTGTGGTTGTCTTTGGAATCTTTGGCAATTTTATTTTCGTAACTAGCTTTGGAGGATTTTGAGGGATCTCAGCTTCTTACTGAGGCTGCTAAGGGAGTTTTTTGCATCCTGGGATTTTCCTCTTTTCTGCAACAGTTTCTTCCTTCTGTTGTATTGTTTGTTTATGGCAGGGGACCAGCAGATTGGATTCCTTTTTTTGGAGGAGAGTGTCTTGGTTCTATTTGGGATGGCACGATTCATGCACGAGTGGATGTACTCGTACAGTGCCTTAGTGTGGGATTCAGCAGACAAACTTTCATCTCCCATCTGCATGGGTGTTATGAAGTTTGTCACTTCTGACTTGAGTAGCATGAAGTTGGCTTTGGAGAAGTTTTTTTATGGAAGTTTCCTTACTGGGGGGTGGGGGTGGAATATGGATGTCAAGGGTGATTAGCTTATGGTCAGACCTGACCAATGAGGGGGTGACCACTGGTGTGGAGCATCTATCTCCCATGTTGGTACTGACCAGGTCTAGGATATTGGAGCCCCTGGTGGGACAATAGATTAGTTGATCTATGGCGTTGGAATTTATGAATTCCAAGAACTATTGGGAAAAGGTGTTGGTACCCGAGTAGTTTTCCCAGTTAATGGCAGGGTAGTTGAAATCACCCAGTATTAGGGTGTTTGTTTTTATCTTAATATTTTCCAGTATGTTTAAAAAGATGTAGTGTGAATCTTGGGGCATGGTGGGGGATCTGTAGCATGCTACAATTTGGATTGCAGTCTTACCTAGTGTTAGTTGCACCTGAAGAATTTCAGCTGCATTGTGTTGGGCAACTAGCCTGGAGGTGTGAATATCCTTGGTGAATATGGACAGTCCTTCATCTTTAGTGTTTCGGTCTTGGTTTGGTGGCCGAAAAGTGTGGTAAAAGTTGTAGCCTGGTATTGCAGGGGTGCACTCTGGAGCCTTGAACCAGGTCTCAGTTACTGCATAAATATCGATGTTCTCCATTTTTAGGAGTGCCTCGAGAGAGTGCATTTTGAGGTTTAGACTTCTAGCATTGAGTAGCATTATCTTCAGATTTCGCATGTTTGTGTCTGTTACGGTGGTGGTTTTGTCCTTTGAACCTTGCCTAAAAAAAGCACTATAGGGGTGGCAAGAGCTTTAGCCAGTAACCTGAATCCCAGGGTCGACAGGTGCAGACCATCTCTGGCAAAGCATCGTGGTTTGTCGATCATGTCGTCCCAGGCAGACAGATACTGGATCCCCTTTGAATGACAACAGAAGCTTAGCCAATTGTTGAAGTCAATCATTTTGTCCTTATACTGTGGTATTATTCTGGGCGAAGGCAGTATGCTACTCAGGGCACGGGTAATACCTGCCTGGGCCACATGGTCCAAGAGCTCTTCCTTGTCTCTTTTCACGTAGTCCAGGGAGATATGTCTCAAGTCATTCACTCCAACATGGACATTGACAGAGTCGTATTTGTACTTGTTGTGGAGTGACTTGAGTGCATGCATTATGTGGCAGATCCTGGCACCCGACAGGCAGCTGACTGTAATTTTCTCCTTTTTCTGCCTGATGACTGGGACATCAGTGTGCCTGACTATAGAGTCACCTATGACTAAAGTGTTGGTACATTGTCTTGCCTTAGGGGCTGTTGTTGGGTGACACACTGGTGTTGTGAGCCATGTGTCACTTTGGTTGTGAATGGTGTTTACTTGCATTTCAGATTCAGAGGTCCTTGCTACTTGGGCAGGTTAATGTTAAGGGCCTATGCATATGTGGGTTTGGTGTTGCTATGTGTGGGTGTTGATGTTGTGGGTTTTGCAGGGCTATGTGTTGCTTGAGGTTTAGTGCAGGTGTTAACCTTCTCCTCTTGACTGTCTAGCACAATCTTGGCTGGAAAGAGTTTTGCTTCCAGTTTGGCTATGTAAGTGCACCTCTCACAGGTTGTAGTGTTGGGTGGTAGGAGGAGAGGGTTGTCTGTGTGCATGAGGCAGTTGCTGCATTGCCCCAATATACCCAGATTCACCAGATAGTCAGGAGAAATCACCAGAAGCTAACCCTTGGACATGCCTGTTTAGGTCCTTTTTTTTTGTAAAGTACAAGAGCTGTTTTCCCTTACCTTTACAAGGTACTTTGCAATTATAAGCTGTTTATTGCCTATGATTAATTTCTCCTTATTAACAAGGAGAGTTGAGTGCTTGTATCAGTTTAAGGCTTCCTAGTGCTTTCCAGCAGGTTCTAGAGCAAGTGCTAGACACAGGGGTTGAGATTTTACTGATACTACTGAGAAACCAGCTAGTTCTAAGGGAAAAATTTGAAGAGCAGACTTTCTGGCACCTGGACCAGTTTAACTGTAGCCCCGCGGTGCTGGATGATGTGAAAAATGCGCAAACACATGCGTTTTTAAGCCAGAAAGTAGAAAGGGATAGAAATCAGCCCAAAATGGCTAATAAAATTACAATATCAGAGCTGGAAACCACTCTAGTGATAGACAGGCAATAAAATGCTCACCACTCCTACTGGTAATCAGTAGGACTTTCCTACCACAGCAAGGTCTGGATAGCTCTTTACACAGAAAATTAAATCTTGAAACCAGCAAAGCCTGGGATTGGGACTATACTAGCTAGGAAAGTCGGGAAACGAGCAAACAAGATAGTATTTGTTTTGTTTGTTTCTTTTTTTTTTTTTTGTTAAAACAGGCTAAACAAAGCAATAATATAGAAATAAACCCAGAAAAGGCTAATGCACTTGAGTGTGTAGCCCTAAACAATAAATGCAATTAAAACTCTACAAAATTAGCAATTAAAAACTTTTTAAATGAAGCAAGGTAAGTAAGTGCACAACTGAAAAATGATTTAAGAGGCAGTAATACAGTAGAATAAGTAGCTAGTCTACATATACAGAAGAGTCTATATATACAGAAAAGCAGCTAAAACACACTAAAACAATTCAGATGCAATTCAACCTACAGCACTTGAGCTGTAGCAATATTAAGGCAAATACAGTTTTAATAAATGCACTAAAATATACTCTATATTTCCAAAATAAATGTTCGAGAAGCATAGTTAGAACACAAGGAGATTCAGGCATTTTTTTTTTTTTTTTTTAGAAAGGGAGAGAAGAGGAACAGAAAGAAAGAAGCTAAGTGGGTTGGCCTTCTCAGATGTTCTCTCTGTATTAGGTAGAATCAGCTAATGACACTAGAGTGGGAGGAGTGTCCAAGATCAAATCTAGAGTAGGAGCAGGAAACTGCAAGGCCAGCAGGTATAAACACAAGATGCCAATAGGGAGGGAGGGTGAGAAGCTACTTGAGGCAGAAAACACTAGAGACATGTTTATCACAGCACAGCAGAAAACCAACAGTGAGCCAATAACTATGAAATGCAGTACAAATATGCAGTACACAATAACATTGCTATAAATATCTAGAATAAGCAATAAATACTACAAATAAAAAACAGGCTACTTATTGCTATATATCACTGATCTGATGCTCCTTCTCAGATAGCTCTGAGTGTAATGTCTGAAACACTCAATTTAACTTCTTAAGTAAGAGAAAAGTTGAAACCTGAAACATCTTTTAAAAAAGCTCAAAAGAACCAATGAGGTGCTTTCGCCAAGCTGTAAACCTGGCAACCCAACTAGACAATGACCATAAACAATAAATTCTCACTAAAGTGAGGGATGGTCTTTGATAACGAAGATGGCCTAGACAATGAGCTCAGAAAACAGCCTCTAACAAACAACTAGTCCCAGAACACAATCAGGAATTGGGAGAATATTACAGCTACTACCTAAACTATTTTAGTCAGAACACACTACAGAAATGTTTATCACAAACACGATCAGGAATGTGGAAAATATTACAGCTACAACCTAAATTATTTTAGGGAGAAAACACTACAGAAATGTTTATCACAGCACAGCAGAAAACCAGCAGTGAGCCAATAGCTATGAAATACAGTACAAATATGCAGTATACAATAAAATTGCTATAAATATCTAGAATAAGCAATAAATACTAAAAATAAGCAAAAAACAGGCTACGTATTGTTATATATCACAGATGAGGTACTCGTCCTCGGATAGCTCCATGGATAATGGCTGAAACAATCAAGTTAACTTTTTAAGTAACAGAAAAGTTGAAACCTGAAACAACTTTAAAAAAGCTCAAAAGAAACAATGAGATGCTTTCTCCAAGCTATAGTCCTGGAAACCCAACTAGTCAATGACCATTAATATTAAACTCTCACTGAAGTGAGGGATGGTCTTTGCTAACTAAGATGGCCTAGACAATGAGCTCAGAAAATAGCCTCTAACAAACATCTAGGCCCGCAACACAATCAGGAATATGCAGAATATTACAACTACTACCTAAACTATTTTTGTCAGAACACACTACAAAAATGTTTATCAAAAACACAATTAGGAATATGGAGAATATTACAGCTGCAACCTAAATTATTTTATTCAGAAAACACTACAGAAATGTTTATCACAGCACAACAGAAAACCAGCAGTGAGCCAATAGCTATACAATACAGTACAAGTATGCAGTATGCAATAAAGTTGCTATAAATATCTAGAATAAGCAATAAATATTAAAATAAGCAAAAAACAGGCTACTTACTGTTATATATTACAATCAGGTGCTCCTCCTCAGATAGCTCTGTGTGTAATGGCTGAAACACTCAAGTTAACTTCTTAGATAACAGAAAAGTTAAACCTGAAGCAACTTTAAAAAAAGCTCAAAAAAAACAGTGAGGTGCTTTGTCCAAGACATAGACCTGGCAACCGAACTAGACAATGACCATAAACACTAAACTCTCACTGAAGTGGGGGATGGTCTTTGCTAATTAAGATGGCCTAGACAATGAACTCAGAAAACAGCCTCTAACAAACAACTAGGCCTACAACACAATCAGGAATATGTAGAATATTACAGCTACTACCTAAACTATTTTAAACAGAACACACTACAGAAATGTTTATCACAAACACAATCTTGGATATGGAGAATATTACAGCTATAACCTAAACTCTTTTAGGCAGAAAACCCCACAGAAATGTTTATCATAGCAGAAATCCAGCAGTGAGGAAATAGCTATGAAATATAGTACTAGTATGCAGTATACAATAAAATTGCTATAAATAACTAGAATAAGCAATAAATACTAAAAATAACCAAAAAACAGGGTACTTATTGCTATATATAACAGATCGGGTGCTTCTTCTCAGATAGCTCTGTGTACAGTGGCTGAAACACGCAAGGTAACTTCCTAAGTAACAGAAAGTTGAGACCTTAAACAACTTTAAAAAAAGCTCAAAAGAACCAATGATGTGCTTTCTCCAAGCCGTAGTACTGGCAACCCAACTAGACAATGACCATAAAGACTAAACTCTCACTGAAGTGGGGGATGGTCTTTGCTAAATAAGATGGCATGGACAATGAGCTCAGAAAACAGCCTCTAACAAACAACTAGGTCCACAACTCATTCAGTAATATAGAGAATAGTACAGCTACGACATAATCTATTTGAGGCAGAAAACACTAGAGACATTTTTATCACAGCACAGCAGAAAACCAGCAGTGAGCCAATAGCTATGAAATACAGTACAAATATGCAGTATACAATAAAATTGCTATAAATAGCTAGAATAAGAAATAAATACTAAAAATAAGCAAAAAAAAGCTACTTATTGTTATTTATCACAGATCAGGTGCTCCTCCTCGGAGAGCTCTATGTGTAATGGCCGAAACACTTAAATTAACTTCTTAAGTAATAGAAAATTTGAAACCTGAAACAACTTTAAAAAAAGTTCAAAAGAACCAATGAGGTAACTTCTCCAAGCGATAGACTTGGCAACCCAACTAGACAATGACCATAAACATTAAACTCTCACTGAAGTGGGGGATGGTATTTACTTACTAAGATGGCCTAGACAATGAGCTCAGAAAACAGCCTGTAACAAACAACTAGGCTTACAACACAATCAGGCATATGCAGAATATTAGAGCTTGTACCTAAACTATTTTAGGCAGAACACACTACAGAAATGTTTATCACAAACACAATCAGGAATATGGAGAATATTACAGCTACGACCTAAACTATTTTAGGCAGAAAACACTACAGAAATGTTTATCACAGCACAGCAGAAAACCAGCAGTAAGCCAATAGCTATGAAATACAGTACAAGTATGCAGTATTCAATAAAACTGCTATTAATATCTAGAATAAACAATAAATACTAAAAATAAGCAAAAATACAGGCTACTTATTGCTATATATCACAGCTCAGGTGCTCCTCCTCAGATAGCTCTATGTGTAATTGCTGAAACACTCTAGTTAACTTCTTAAGTAACAGAAAAGTTGAAACCTGAAACAACTTTAAAAAAGCTCAAAAGAACCAATGAGGTGCTTTCTCCAAGCCGTATACCTGGCAACCCAACTAGTCAATGACCATAAACACTAAAATCTCACTAAAGTGAGGGATGATCTTTACATACTAAGATGGCCTTGAGAATGAGCTCAGAAAACAGCTTCTAACAAACAACTAGGCCCACAACACAATCAGGAATATGGAGAATATTACAGCTGCTACCTAAACAATTTTAGGCAGAACACACTACAGAAATGTCTATAACAGCAAAAAACTAGCAGTGAGGAAATATCTATGAAATATAGAACAAGTATGCAGTATGCAATAAAATTACTATAAATATCTAGAATAAGCAATAAATACTAAAAATAAGCAAAACAAAGGGTACTTCTTGCTATATATCAAAGATCAGGTGCTTCTTGTCGGATAGCTCTGTGTGTAATGGCTGAAACACTCAAGTTAACTTCTTAAGAAACAGAAAAGTTAAACCTGAAACAACTTAAAAAAAAGCTCAAAATAACCAATGAGGTGCTTTCTCCAAGCAATAGACCTGGCAACTCAACTAGACCATGACCATAAACACGAAATTCTCACTGAAGTGAGAGACGGTCTTTACTAACTAAGATGGCCTAGACAATGAGCTCAGAAAACTGCCTCTAACAAACAACTAGGCCCAGAACACAATCAGGAATATGTAGAATATTACAGCTACTACCTAAACTATTTTAGTCAGAACACACTACAGAAATGTTTAGCACAAACACAATCAGGAATATGGAGATTATTACAGCTACAACCTAAATTATTTTAGGGAGAAAACACTACAGAAATGTTTATCACAGCACAGGAGAAAACCAGCAGTGAGCCAATAGCTATGAAATACATTACAAATATGCAGTATCCAATAAAATTGCTATAAATATCTAGAATAAGCAATAAATACTAAAAAATAAGCAAAAAACAGGCTATGTATTGTTATATATCACTGAGGAAGTGCTCGTCCTCGGATAGCTCTGTGTGTAATGGCTGAAACACTCAAGTTAACTTCTTAAGTAACAGAAAAGTTGAAACCTGAAACAACTTTAAAAAAAGCTCAGCAGAAACAATGAACTGCTTTCTCCAAGCCATAGACCTGGCAACCGAACTACACAATGACCATAAACACTAAACTCTCACTGAAGTGGGGGATGGTCTTTGCTAACTAAGATGGCCTAGACAATGAGCTCAGAAAACAGCCTCTAACAAACAACTAGGCCCACAACAAAATCAAGAATATGTAGAATATTAAAGCTACTACCTTAACTATTTTAAACAGAACACACTACAGAAATGTTTATCACAAAAACAAATAGGAATACGGAGAATATTATAGCTACAACCTAAATTATTTTATTCAGAAAACACTACAAAAATGTTTATCACAGCACAACAGAAAACCAGCAGTGAGCCAATAGCTATACAATACAGTACAAGTAAGCAGTATGCAATAAACTTGCTATAAATATCTAGAATAAGCAATAAATACTAAAAATAAGCAAAAAAACAGGGTACTTATTTTTATATATTACAGATCAGGTGCTCTTCCTCAGATAGCTCTGTGTGTAATGGCTGAAAAATTCAAGTTAACTTCTTAAATAACAGAAAAGTTAAACCTGAAAAAAAACTTTAGAAAAAGCTCAAAAGAACCAATGAGGTGCTTTGTCCAAGACATAGACCTGGCAACCGAACTACACAATGACCATAAACACTAAACTCTCACTGAAGTGGGGCATGGTCTTTGCTAACTAAGATGGCCTAGACAATGAGCTCAGAAAACAGCCTCTAACAAACAACTAGGCCCACAACACAATCAGGAATATGTAGAATATTAAAGCTACTACCTAAACTATTTTAAACAGAACACACTACAGAAATGTTTATCACAAAAACAAATAGGAATATGGAGAATATTAAAGCTACAACCTAAACTTTTTTGGCAGAAAACACTACAGAAATGTTTATCACAGTAGAAAACTAGCAGTGAGGAAATAGCTATGAAATATAGTACAAGTATGCAGTATGCAATAACATTGCTATAGATATTTAGAATAATTAATAAATACTAAAAATAAGCAAACAAACAGGCTACTTATTGCTATATATAACAGATCAGGTGCACATTATCAGATAGCTCTATGTGTAATGGCTGAAACACTCAAGTTAACCTCTTAGGTAACAGAAAAGTTGAAACCTGAAACAAATTTAAAAAAAGCTCAAAAGAATGAATGAGGTGTTTTCTCCAAGCCGTAGACCTGGAAACCCAACTAGACAATGACCATAAACATTAAACTGTCACTGAAGTGGAGGATGATCTTTGTTAACTAAGATGGCCTAGACAATGAGCTCAGAAAACAGCCTCTAGCAAACAACTAGGCCCACAACAAAATCAGGAACATGGAGAATATTAAAGCTACTGCTAAAACTATTGTAGGCAGAACACACTACAGAAATGTTTATCACAAACAGAATCAGGAAGATGGAGAATATTACAACTATGACCTAAACTATTTTAGGCAGAAAAAACTACAGAAATGTTTATCACAGCACAGCAGAAAACCAGCAGTGAGCCAAGAGCTATAAAATACAGTACAAGTATGAAGTATACAGTAAAATTGCTGTATATATCTAGAACAAGCAATACATACTAAGCATAAGCAAAAAACAGGCTACTTATTGCTATATATTTCAGATCAGGTGCTCCTTTTTGGATACCTCTGAGTGTAATGCTTTCTCTAAGCTGTAGACCTGGCAACCCAACTAGACAATGACCATAAACACTACATTCTCACTAAAGTGGTGGATGGTCTTTACTAACTAAGATGGCCTGGACAATGAGCTCAGAAAACAGCCTCTAACTAACAATAAATAAACAATAAATACTAAAAATAAGCAAAAATACAGGCTACTTATTGCTATATATCACAGCTCAGGTGCTCCTCCTGAGATAGCTCTATGTGTAATGGCTGAACACTCTAGTTAACTTCTTAAGTAACAGAAAAGTTGAAACCTGAAACAAGTTTAAAAAAGCTCAAAAGAACCAATGAGGTTCTTTCTCCAAGACGTATACCTGGCAGCCCAACTAGACAATGACCATAACACTAAAATCTCACTAAAGTGAGGGATGGTCTTTACATACTAAGATGGCCTTGAGAATGAGCTCAGAAAATATCCTGTAACACACAACTAGGCCCACAACAAAATCAGGAATATGGAGAATATTACATCTAATACCTAAACAATTTTAGACAGAACACACCACAGAAATGTTTATCACAAACACAATCAGGAATATGGAAGATATTACAGCTACAACCAAAAGTATTTTTGGCAGAAAATACTACAGAAATGTTTATCACAGCAGAAAGCCAGCAGTGAAGAAATAGCTATGAAATATAGTACAAGAATGCAGATTGCAATAAAATTGCTATAAATATCTAGAATAATCAATAAATACTAAAAATAAGCAAAACAAATGGTACTTTTTGCTATATATCACAGACCAGGTGCTTCTCCTCGGATAGCTCTATGTGTAATGGCCGAAACACTCAAGGTAACTTCTTAAGAAACAGAAAAGTTAAAACTGAAACAACTTTAAAAAAAGCTCAAAATAACCAATGAGGTGCTTTCTCCAAGCAATAGACCTGAGAACCCAACTAGACCATGGCCATAAACACTAAATTCTCACTGAAGTGGGGGGTGGTCTTTACTAACTAAGATGACCTATACAATCTGCTCAGAAAATAGCCTCTAACCAACAACTAGGCCCACAATCAGAAATATGGAGAATATTAAAGCTATTACCTAAACTATTTTAGGCAGAACACACTACAGAAATGTTTATCACAAACACAATCATGAATATGGAGAATATTACAGATACAAGCTAAACTATTTTAGGAAGGAAACACTACATAAATGTTCTATCACAGCACAGCAGAAAACCAGTAGTGAGGCAATAGCTATGAAATACAGTACAAGTATGCAGTATACAATAAAATTGCTATAAATATCAAGAATAAGTAATAAATAATACAAATAAGCAAAAGAACAGACTACTTATTGCTATATATCACAGATCATGTGCTCCTCCTCGGATAGCTCTGTGTGTAATGGCTGAAACACACAAGTTAACTTCTTAATTAACAGAAAAGTTGAAACCTGAAACAACTTTAAATAAAGATCAAATGAACCAATGAGGTGCTTTCTCCAAGCCGTAGAACTGGCAACCCAACTAGACAATGACCATAAACACTAAACTCTCACTGAAGTGTGGGATGGTCTTTGCTAACTAAGATGGCCTGGACAATGAGCTCAGACAACAGCCTCTAACAAACAACTAGGCCCATAACACAATCAGGAATATGGAGAATTTTACAGCTGCTACCTAAACTATTTTAGAAAGAATGCACTACTGAAATATTTATCACAAACACAATCCGGAATATGGATAATATTACAGCTATGACCTAAACTATTTTAGACAGAAAACACTACAGAAATGTTTATCACAAAGACAATCAGGAAGATGGAGAATATTACAGCTATGACATAAATTATTTTAGGCAAAACACACTACAGAAATGTGTATCACAGCATAACAAAAAACCAGCAGTGAGCCAATAGCTGTGAAATACAATACAAATATGCAGTATACAATAAAATTGCTATAAATACTTAGAATAAACAATAAATACTAATAATAAGGAAAATAGGCTACTTATTGTTATATTTCTCAGATCAAGTGTACATTTTTGGATAGCTCTATGTGTAATGGCTGAAACACTCAAGTTAACCTCTTAAGTAACAGATTAGTTGAAACCTGAAACAACTTTAAAAAAGCTCAAAAGAATGAATGAGGTGCTTTCTCCAAGCCATAGACCTGGCAACCCAACTAGACAATGACCATAATCACTAAACTCTCACTGCTTTGTTAACTAACATGGTCTGGACAGTGAGCTCAGAAAACAGCCTCTAACAAACAACTAGGCCCACAACAAAATCAGGAATATGGAGAATATTAAAGCTACTGCCTAAACTATTTTAGGCAGAACACACTACAGAAATGTTTATCACAAAGACAATCAGGAAGATGGAGAATATTACAGCTATGACATAAATTATTTTAGGCACAACACACTACAGAAATGTTTATCACAGCATAGCAGAAAACCAGCAGTGAGCCAATAGCTGTGAAATACAATACAAATATGCAGTATACAATAAAATTTCTATATATATCTAGAATAACCAATAAATACTAAAAATAAGTAAAAACAGGCTACTTATTGTTATATATCACATCAGGTGCTCCTTCTCAAATAGCTCCGTGTGTAATGGCTGATACACTCAAGTAAACTTTTTAAGTAACAGAAAAGTTGAAACCTGAAACAACTTTAAAAAAGCTCAAAAGAACCAATGGGGTGCTTTCCCCAAGCTGTAGACCTGGAAACCAAACTTGACAATGACCATAAAATCTAAACCTCACCGAAGACGGGGTGGTCTTTACTAACTAAGATGGCATAAGCAATGTGCTCAGAAAACAGCCTCTAAGAAACAACTAGGCCCACAACACAATAAGGAATATGGAGAATATTACAGCTACTACCTAAACTATTTTAGGCAGAACAAACTACAGAAATGTTTATCACAGCACAACAGAAAACCAGCAGTGAGCCAATAGCTATACAATACAGTACAAGTATGCAGTATGCGATAAACTTGCTATAAATATCTAGAATAAGCAATAAATACTAAAAATAAGCAAAAAACAGGCTACTTATTGTTATATATTACAGATCAGGTGCTCCTCCTCAGATAGCTCTGTGTGTAATGGCTGAAACATTCAAGTTAACTTCTTAAATAACAGAAAAGTTAAACCTGAAACAACTTTAAAAAATGCTCAAAAGAACCAATAAGGTGCTTTCTCCAAGACATAGACCTGGCAACCGAACTAGACAATGACCATAAACACTAAACTCTCACTGAAGTGGGGGATGGTCTTGGCTATCTAAGATGGCCTAGACAATGAGCTCAGAAAACAGCCTCTAACAAACAACTAGGCCCACAACACAATCAGGAATATGTAGAATATTACAGCTACTACCTAAACTATTTTAGTCAGAACACACTACAGAAATGTTTATCACAAACACAACCAGGAATATGGAGAATATTACAGCTATGACCTAAACTCTTTTAGGCAGAAAACCCCACAGAAATGTTTATCACAGCAGAAAACATGCAGAAATAGCTATGAAATATAGTACTGGTATGCAGTATACAATAAAATTGCTATAAATATCTAGAATAAGCAATAAATACTAAAAATACCCCAAAACAGGCTACTTATTGCTATATATCACAGTTCAGGTGCTTCTTCTCAGATAGCTCTGTGTGCAATGGCCGAAACACTCAACTTAACTTCTTAAGTAACAGAAAGTTGAGACCTGAAACAACTTTAAAAAAAGCTGAAAAGAACCAATGATGTGCTTTCTCCAAGCCGTAGTCCTGGCAACCCAACTAGACAATGACCATAAACACTAAACGCTAACTGAAGTGGGGGATGGTCTTTGCTAAATAAGATGGCATGGATAATGAGCTCAGAAAACAGCCTCTAACAAACAACTAGGCCCACAACTCAGTCAGCAATATAGAGAATATTACAGCTACGACGTAATCTATTTTAGGCAGAAAGCACTACAGACATGTTTATCACAGCACAGCAGAAAACCATCAGTGAGCCAATAGCTATGAAATACAGGTCAAGTATGCAGTATACAATACAATTGTTAGAAATAGCTAGAATAAGCAATAAATACTAAAAATAAGCAAAAAACGGGGTACTTATTGTTATATATCACAGATCAGGTGCTCCTCCTCGGATACCTCTGTGTGTAATGGCCGAAACACTCAAGTTAACTTCTTAAGTAACAGAAAAGTTGAAACCTGAAAAAACTTTAAAAAAAGCTCAAAAGAACCAATGAGGTGCTTTCTCCAACTAGACAATGACCATAAACATGAAACTCTCACTGAAGTGGGTGATGGTATTTACTAACCTAAGATGGCCTAGACAATGAGCTCAGAAAACAGCCTCTAACAAACAACTAGGCCTACAACACAATCAGGCATATGCAGAATATTATAGCTTCTACCTAAACTATTTCAGGCAGAACACACTACAGAAATGTTTATCACAAACCCAATCAGGAATATGGAGAATATTACAGCTATGACCTAAACTATTTTAGGCAGAAAACAATACAGAAATGTTTATCACAGCAGAGCACAAAACCAGCAGTAAGCCAATAGCTATGAAATACAGTACAAGTATGCAGTATTCAATAAAACTGCTATTAATATATAGAATAAACAATAAATACTAAAAATAAGCAAAAATACAGGCTACTTATTGCTATCATAGCTCAGGTGCTCCTCCTCAGATAGCTCTATGTTTATTGGCTGAAACACTCTAGTTAACTTCTTAAGTAACAGAAAAGTTGAAACCTGAAACAACTTTAAAAAAGCTCAAAAGAAGCAAAGAGGTGCTTTCTCCAAGCCATATACCTGGCAACCCAACTAGACTATGACCATAAACACTAAAATCTCACTAAAGTGAGGGATGGTCTTTACATACTAAGATGGCCTTGAGAATGAGCTCAGAAAACAGCCTCTAACAAACAACTAGGCCCAGAACACAATCAAAAATATGGAGAATATTACAACTACTACCCAAACAATTTTAGGCAGAACAGACTAAGAAATGTTTATCACAAACACAAATAGGAATATGGAGAATATTAAAGCACCAACCTAAACTATTTTTGTCAGAAAAGACTACAGAAATGTTTATCCCAGCAGAAAACTAGCAGTGAGGAAATATCTATGAAATATAGTACAAGTATGCAGTATGCAATAAAATTGCTATAAGTATCTAGAATAATCAATAAATACTAAAAATAAGCAAACAAACAGGCTACTTATTGCTATATATAACAGATCAGGTGCACATTATTGGCTAGCTGTATGTGTAATGGCTAAAATATTCAAGTTAACCTCTTAAGTAACAGAAAAGTTGAAACCTGAAACAAATTTAAAAAAGCTCAAAAGAATGAATGAGGTGCTTTCTCCAAGCCGTAGGCCTGGCAACCCAACTAGACAATGACCATAATCACTAAACTCTCACTGAAGTGGGGGATGGTCTTTGTTAACTAAGATGACCTAGACAATGAGCTCAGAAAACAGTCTCTAACAAGCAACTAGGCCCACAACACAATCAGGAATATGTAGAATATTACAACTACTACCTAAAATATTTTGGGCAGAACACACTACAAAAATGTTTATCACAAACACATTCAGGAATATGTAGAATATTACAGCAACAACCTAAACTATTTTAGGCAGAAAATACTACAGAAATGTTTATCACAGCTCAGCAGAAAACCAGTAGTGAGCCAATAGCTATGAAATACAGTACAAATATGAAGTATACAATAAAATTGCTAGAAAAATCTTGAATAAGCAATAAATACTACAAATAACAAAAAACACACTACTTATTGCTATATATCACTGATCTGGTGCTCCTTCTCGGATAGCTCTGAGTGTAATGGCTGAAACACTCAAGTTAACTTTTTAAGTAAGAGAAAAGATGAAACCTGAAACAACTTTAAAAAAAGCTCAAAAGAACCAATGAGGTGCTTTCGCCAAGCTGAAAACCTGGCAACCCAACTAGACAATGACCATAAACACTAAACTCTCACTGAAGTGAGGGATGGTCTTTGCTAACCAAGATGGCCTAGACAATGAGCTCAGAAAATAGCCTCTAACAAACAACTAGGCCCAGAACACAATCAGGAATAGGGAGAATATTACAGCTACTACCTAAACTATTTTAGTCAGAACACACTACAGAAATGTTTATCACAAACACAATCAGGAATATGGAGATTATTACAGCTACAACCTAAATTATTTTAGGGAGAAAACACTACAGAAATGTTTATCACAGCACAGCAGAAAACCAGCAGTGAGCCAATAGCTATGAAATACAATAAAATATGCAATATACAATAAAATTGCAATAAATATCTAGAATAAGCAATAAATACTAAAAAAATCATCAAAAAACAGGTTACATATTGTTATATATCACAGATGAGGTGCTCGTCCTTGGATAGCTCTATGTGTAATGGCTGAAACACTCAAGTTAACTTCTTAAGTAACAGAAAAGTTGAAACCTGAAACAACTTTAAAAAAAGCTCAGCAGAAACAATGAGGTGCTTTCACCAAGCCATAGACCTGGAAAACTAACTAGATAATGACCATAAATACTAAACTCTCACTGAAGTGAGGGATGGTCTTTGCTAACTAAGATGGCCTAGACAAAGAGCTCAGAAAACAGCCTCTAACAAACATCTAGGCCCACAACACAATCAGGAATATGCAGAATATTACAGCTGCTACCTAAACTATTTTAGTCAGAACACACTACAGAAATATTTATCGAAAACACAATTAGGAACATGGAGAATATTACAGCTACAACCTAAATTATTTTATTCAGAAAACACTACAGAAATGTTTATCACAGTAAAACAGAAAACCAGCAGTGAGCCAATAGCTATATAATACAGTACAAGTATGCAGTATGCAATAAACTTGCTATAAATATCAAGAATAAGCAATAAATACTAAAAATAATCAAAAAGCAGGCTACTTATTATTATATATTACAGATCAGGTGCTCCTCCTCAGATAGCTCTGTGTGTAATGGCTGAAACACTCAAGTTAACTTCTTAAATAACAGAAAAGTTAAACCTGAAAAAACTTAAAAAAAAAAGCTCAAATGAACACATGAGGTGCTTTGTCCAAGACATAGACCTGGCAACCGAACTAGACAATGACCATAAGCACTAAAGTCTCACTGAAGTGGGGGATGGTCTTTGCTAACTAAGATGGCGTAGACAATGAGCTCAGAAAACAGTCTCAACAAACAACTAGGCCCACAACACAATCAGGAACATGTGGAATATTACACCTGCAACCTAAACTATTTTAAACAGAACACACTACAGAAATGTTTATCACAAACACAATCTTAAATATGGAGAATATTACAGCTATGACCTAAACTCTTTTAGGCAGAAAACCCCACAGAAATGTTTATCACAGCAGAAATCCAGCAGTGAGGAAATAGCTATGAAATATAATACTAGTATGCAGTATACAATAAAATTGCTATAAATATCAAGAATAAGAAATAAATACTAAAAATAACCAAAAAACAGGCTACTTATTGCTATATATCACAGATCAGGTGCTTCTTCTCGGACAGCTATGTGTGCAATGGCTGAAGCACTAAAGTTAACTTCTTAAGTAACAGAAAGTTGAGACCTGAAAAAACTTTTAAAAAAGCTAAAAAAAAACAATGATGGGCTTTCTCCAAGCCATAGTCCTGGCAACGCAACTAGACAATGACCATAAACACTAAACTCTCACTGAAGTGCGGGATGGTCTTTGATAAATAAGATGGCATGGATAATGAGCTCAGAAAACAGCCTCTAACAAGCAACTAGGCCAACAACTCAGTCAGCAATATAGAGAATATTACAGCTACGACGTAATCTATTTTAGGCAGAAAACACTACAGATATGTTTATTACAGCACAGCAGAAAACCACCAGTGAGCCAATAGCTATGAAATACAGGTCAAGTATGCAGTATACAATAAAATTGCTATACATAGCTAGAATAAGCAATAAATACTAAAAATAAGCAAAAAAACAGGCTACTTATTGTTATATATCACAGATCAGGTGCTCCTCCTCAGATAGCACTGTGTGTAATGACTGAAGCATTCAAGTTAACTTAAGTAACAGAAATGTTGAAACCTGAAACAACTTTAAAAAAAGCTTAAAAGAACCAATGAGGTGCTTTCTCCAAGCTGTAGACCTGGCAACCCAACTAGACAATGTCCATAAACACTAAACTCTCACTGAAGTGGGGGATGGTCTTTGCTAACTAGGATGGCCTGGACTATGGAGCTCATAAAACAGATTCTAACAAACAACTAGGCCCAAACATAATCAGGAATATGGAGAAAATTACAGCTACTACCTAAACTATTTTAGGCAGAACACAGTACAGAAATATTTATCACAAAGACAATCTGGAATATGGACAATATTACAGCTATGACCTAAACTATTTTAGATAGAAAAAAACTACAGACATGTTTATCACAGCACAGCAGAAAACCAGCAGTGAACCAATAGCTATGAAATACAATACAAGTATGAAGTATACAATAAAACTGTTATAAATATATAGAATAAGCAATAAATACTAAAGATAAGAAAAAAAAAAACAGGCTACTTATTGCAATATATCACAGATCAGGTGCTCCTCCTCGGATAGCTCTGTGTGTAATGGCTGAAACACTCAAGTTATCTTCTTAAGTAATAGAAAAGTTGAAACCTGAAACAACTTTACAAAAAGCTCAAAATAACCAATGAGGTGCTTTCTCCAAGCTGTAAACCTCGTAACCCAACTAGACAATGACCATAAACACTAAACTCTCAATGAAGTGGTGGATGGTTTTTGCTAACTAACATGGCCTGGTCAATGAGCTCAGAAAACAGCCTCTAACAAGCAACTAGGCCCACAACTCAGTCAGCAATATAGAGAATATTACAGCTACGACGTAATCTATTTTAGGCAGAAAAAACTACAAGATATGTTTATCACAGCACAGCAGAAAACCATCAGTGAGCCAATAGCTATGAAATACAGGTCAAGTATGCAGTATACAACAAAATTGCTATACATAGCTAGAATAATCAATAAATACTAAAAATAAGCAAAAAAACAGGCTACTTATTGTTATATATCACAGATCAGGTGCTCCTCCTCGGATAGCTCTGTGTGTAATGGCTGAAACACTCAAGTTATCTTCTTAAGTAATAGAAAAGTTGAAACCTGAAACAACTTTACAAAAAGCTCAAAAGAACCAATGAGGTGCTTTCTCCAAGCTGTAAACCTGGTAACCCAACTAGACAATTACCATAAACACTAAACTCTCAATGAAGTGGGGGATGGTTTTTGCTAACTAACATGGCCTGGACAATGAGCTCAGAAAACAGCCTCTAACAAACAACTAGGCCCATAACACAATCAGGAATATGGAGAATTTTACAGCTACTACCTAAACTATTTTAGGCAGAAAACACTACAGAAATATTTATCACAGCACAGCAGAAAACCAGCAGTGAGCCAATAGCTATGAAATACAGTACAATTATGCAGTATACAATACAATTGCTGTAAATATTTAGAATAGACAATAAATACTAAAAATAAGCAAACAGCAGGCGAATAATTGTTATATATCACAGATAAGGTGCTCCTTCTCGAATAGCTCCGTGTGTAATGGCTGAAACACTCAAGTTAACCTCTTAATTAACAGAAAAGTTGAACCTGAAACAACTTTAAAAAAAAGCTCTAAAGAACCAATGAGGTGCTTTCACCAAGCTGTAGACCTGGAAACCAAAGTTGACAATGACCATAAAAACGAAACTTTCACTATAGTGGGGGGTGGTCTTTGCTACGATGGCCTGGGCAATGAGCTCAGAAAACAGCCTCTAACAAACAACTAGGCCCATAACACAATCAGGAATATGGAGAATTTTACAGCTACTACCTAAACTATTTTAGAAAGAACACACTACAGAAATATTTATCACAAACACAATACGGAATATGGATAATATCACAGCTATGACCTAAACTATTTTAGATAGAAAACACTACATAAATGTTTTATCACAGCACCACAGAAAACCAGCAGTGAACCAATAGCTATGAAATACAGTACAAGTATGAAGTATACAATAAAATTACTATAAATGTTTGGAATAAGCAATAAATACTAAAGATAAGCAAAAAAACAGACTTCTTATTTCTATATATCACAGATCAGGTGCTCCTCCTCGGATAGTTCTGTGTGTAAAGGCTGAAACACTCAAGTTAACTTCTTAAGTAATAGAAAAGTTGAAACCTGAAAAATCTTTAAAAAAAATCTCAAAAGAACCAATGAGGTGCTTTCTCCAAGCTGCAAGCCTGGCAACCCAGCTAGACAATGACCATAAACACTAAACTTTCACTGAAGTGGGGGATGGTCTTTGCTAACTAAGATGGCCTGGACAATGAGCTCAGAAAACAGCCTCTACAAACAACTAGGCCCACAACACAATCAGGAATATGGTGAATATTACAACTACTACCTAAACTATTTTAGGCAGAAAAAACTACAGAAATGTTTATCACAGCACCACACAAAACCAGCAGTGAGCCAATAGCTATGAAATACAGTACAATTATGCAGTATACAATACAATTGCTATAAATATTTAGAATAAGCAATAAATCCTAATAATAAGGGAAAAAAAGGCTACTTATTGTTATATATCTCAGATCAAGTGCACATTCTTGGATAGCTCTATGTGTAATGGCTAAAACACTCAAGTTAACCTCTTAAGTAACAGAAAAGTTGAAACCTGAAACAAATTAAAAAAAAAAGCTCAAAAGAATGAATGAGGCGCTTTCTCCAAGCCGTAGACCTGGGAACCCAACTAGACAATGACCATAATCACTAAACTCTCACTGAAGTGGGGGATGGTCTTTGTTAACTAAGATGGTCTGGACAATGAGCTCAGAAAACAGCCTCTAACAAACAACTAGGCCCACAACAAAATCAGGAATATGGAGAATATTAAAGCTACTGCATAAACTATTTTAGGTAGAACACACTACAGAAATGTTTATCACAAAGACAATAAGGAAGATGGAGAATATTACAGCTATGACCTAAATTATTTTAGGCAAAAAACACTACAGAAATGTTTATCACAGCATAGCAGAAAACCAGCAGTGAGCCAATAGCTTTGAAATACAGTACAAATATGCAGTATACAATAAAATTTCAATATATATCTAGAATAAACAATAAATACTAAAAATAAGCAAACAAACAGGCTACTTATTGTTATATATCACATCAGTTGCTCCTTCTTGGATAGCTCTGTGTGTAATGGCTGAAACACTCAAGTTAACTTCTTAAGTAACAGAAAAGTTGAAACCTGAAACAACTGTAAAAATAATCTCCAAAGAACCAATGGGGTGCTTTCTCCAAACCATAGTCCTGGCAACCCAACTAGACCATGACCATAAACACTAAATTCTCACTGAAGAGGGGGGGGTGGTCTTTACTAACTAAGATGGCCTTGACAATGTGCTCAGAAAACAGCCTCTAACAAACAACTAGGCCCTCAACACAATCAGGAATATGGAGAATATTACAGCTACTACCTAATCTATTTTAGGCAGAACACACTACAGACATGTTTATCACAAACACAATCAGGAATATGGAGAATATTACAGCTGCAAACTAAACTAATTTAGTCAGAAAACACTACAGAAATGTTTAGCACAGCAAAAAAGCAAAAGTGAGGCAATAGCTATGAAATATAGTACAAGTACGCAGTATACAATAGTATTGCTTTAAATATCTAGAATAAGCAATAAATACTAAAAATAAGCAAAAACACATGCTACTTTTCGCTATATATCACAGATCAGGTGCTCCTCCTCGGATAGCTCTGTGTGTAATGGCTGAAACACTGAAGTTAACTTAAGTAACAGAAAAGTTGAAACCTGAAACAACTTTAAAAAAAGCTTAAAAGAACCAATGAGGTGCTTTCTCCAAGCTGTAGACCTGGCAACCCAACTAGACAATGTCCATAAACACTAAACTCTCACTGAAGTGGGGGATGGTCTTTGCTAACTAGGATGGCCTGGACATGGAGCTCAGAAAACAGCCTCTAACAAACAACTAGGCCCAAACATAATCAGGAATATGGAGAAAATTACAGCTACTACCTAAAGTATTTTAGGCAGAACACACTACAGAAATATTTACCACAAACACAATCCTGAATAAAATACTACAGAAATATTTATCACAGCACAACAGAAAACCAGCAGTGAGCCAATAGCTATGAAATACAGTACAATTATGCAGTATACAATACAATTGCTGTAAATATTTAGAATACACAATAAATACTAAAAATAATCAAAAAACAGGCTACTAATTGTTATATATCACAGAACAGGTGCTCCTTCTCGAATAGCTCTGTGTGTAATGGCTGAAACACTCAAGTCAACTTCTTAAGTAACAGAAAAGTTGAACCTGAAATAACTTTAAAAAAAGCTCTAAAGAACCAATAAAGTGCTTTCTCCAAGCTGTAGACCTGGAAACCAAACTTGATAATGACCATAAAAACGAAACTCTCACTGAAGTGGGGGATGGTCTTTGCTAACTAAGATGGCCTAAGCAATGAGCTCAGAAAACAGCCTCTAAGAAACAACTAGGCCCACAACACAATCAGGAATATGGAGAATATTACAGCTACTACCTAAACTATTTTCGGCAGAACACACTACAGAAATGTTTATCACAGCACATCAGCAAACCAGCAGTGAGCCAATAGGTTTGAAATACAGTACACGTATGCAGTATACAATAAAATTGTGATAAATATCTAGAATAAGCAATACATTCTAAAAATAAGCAAAAAACAGACAACGTATTGCTATATATCACAGATCAGGTGCTCCTCACTGGATAGCTCTGTGTGTAATGGCTGAAACACTCAAGTTAACTTCTTAAGTAACAGAAAAGTTGAAACCTGAAACAACTTTAAAAAAAGCTCAAAAGAACCAATGAGGTGCTTTCTCTAAGCTGTAGACCTGGCAAACCAACTAGACAATGTCCATAAACACTAAACTTTCAGTGAAGTGGGGGATGGTCTTTGCTAACTAAGATGGCCTGGACAATATGCTCAGAAAACAGCCTCTAACAAACAACTAGGCCCACAACACAATCAGGAATATGGAGAATATTTGCAGCTACTACCTAAACTATTTTTGGGAGAACATAAAACAGAAATGTTTATCACAAACATAATCAGGAATATGGAGAATATTATAGCTATGACCTAAACTATTTTAGACAGAAAACACTAAAGAAATGTTTATCACAGTACAGCAGAAAACCATCAGTGAGCCATTAGCTATGAAATACGGTACAAGTATGCAGTATACAATAACACTGCTATAAATATCTAGAATAAGCAATAAATACTAAAAATAAGCAAAAAAAAAAAAACGGGCTACTTATTACTATATATCACAGACCAGTTGCTCCTCCTCAGATAGCCCTGTGTGTAATGGCTGAAACACTCAAGTTAACTTCTTAAGTAACAGAAAGTTGAAACCTGAAACAACTTTAAAAAAATCTCAAAAGAACCAATGAGGTGCTTTCTCTAAGCCATAGACGTGGCAACCCAACTAGACAATGACCATAAACAATAAACTCTCACTGAAGTGGGGGATGGTCTTTCCTAACTAAGATGGCCTGGACAATGAGCTCAGAAAACAGCCTCCAACAAATAACTAGGCCCACAACACAATCAGGAATATGGAAAATATTACAGTTACTACCTAAACTATTTTAGGCAGAACACACTACAGAAATGTTTATCACAAACACAATCAGGAATATGGAGAATATTACAGCTATTACCTAAACTATTTCAGGCAGAAAACACTACAGAAATTGTTATCACAGCACAGCAGAAAACCGGCAGTGAGCCAATAGCTATGAAATACAGTACAAGTATGCCGTATGCAATAAAATTGCTATAAATATCTAGAATAAGCAAAAAATACTAAAAATAAGCTAAAAAACAGGCTACTTATTGCTATATATCACAAATCAGCTGCCCCTCCTCTGATAGCTCATTGTGTAATGGCTGATACACTCAAGTTAACTTCTTAAGTTTCTTTTGATAATATATACCAAACAGTTTATAGAATAATGCATCTAATATTTGAACTTAATAATTTGAGACGTACCTCCTTGGACTACATGAAAAGAGACATTGAGGAGCTCTCTGATTATGTAGCCCAGGCAGGTATGACCCTGACATTGAGCAGTATCCTACCTTCACCTAGAATGATGCCACAATACAGTGATAAGATGATCAGCTTTAATAATTGGCTTAAATTCTGGTGTCATTCAATGGGGTTCCAATGTCTGTCTGCCTGGGATGACATGCTGGACAAGCCACGCTGCCGGCTTGCACCTGTCACCCTAGGCTTCCGGATATTGGCAAAGGCTCTTGCCACCCCATAGTGCCTTTTTAGGCAAGGCTCAAATTCTAAACCTACCACCCTAGAACACAAAAAGTAAAAACTAAGGGTAATGCTGCTCAATGCCAGAAGTCTCAATCTCAAGATGCAGAGGCCCTTCTCAATATGGAGTACATTGATGTCTGTGCTGTGACAGAAACCTGGTTCAAGGCTCCAGAGGGCGCCCCAGCACTACCAGGTTACACCTCATATCATGCCCGCCCCAAAATCCGGACAACACCAAGAAAGGAGGGGTGTCCATATTCATAAAGGACACCCACACCACAAGGATGGAGACAACGCACGATGCATCGGAGACCATCCAGGTGCAATTAACCATAGGCAAGACTGCTCTGCAATTTGTAGCATGTTACAGGCCACCCTCTCAAACTCAGGAACCTCACATGGCCTTCCTGAAAACAATGGAGGGATAAATGTATCTCCAAACACCATCATACTAGGTGACTTCAACTACCCTAATATAGACTGGGAACACTACTCAAGCCCAAACACTCTAGCCCAAAGGTTCCTGGAGTTCATAAACTCAAATGCCATGGAACAACTAGTCACCATCCCCACAAGAGGAGAAAACATACTTGATCTCATCATCACGAACATGGGATCACAATGTTCAACACCGAAGTATACCCCTCACTGGTGAGATCAGATCATAAACTAATCTCGCTGGAGGTCCTCATCCCCCACCTGAAACAAAAAAGACCACAGTGAAAAACTTCTCAAAAGCCGACTTCACACTTCTAAAACTAGTGTGGTCTCCTTTAAGGCCCCTGAGCCAGTGGTAAACATTACTCAAACCGCTGAATCACTTACAAATGCCTTCTACCAGCACCTACAGGACTGCATGGATCAGGCAATCCCAAACAAAACTAAGACTCTTTGTACCAAAGGCAAGCGTCCAGTCTGGTGGACCCCAGCCATAAACAAGCTCTACAACAAAAGGAGGAAGCTACTACAAGATAGAGCAAAATCCTTGAAAGGTAAGACACCTTTGATCATTATAAGTAAAAACTAAGAGCTCTCATAAAATCATCCAAGGCAAATTTTGAGAGAAAAATCGCCAAGGATTCAAAAGACAATCATAAGGCCTTCTTTAGCTATGTTAGAAACCTAGGAGGAAACTCCCAGATATGCTCAGAATTAGTTCAAAATGATGTGAAGATTACTGAACCTACACACATTGCCAACATGCTGGCTGACAGGTTCAGTGCAAACTTCTCCCCCCCGCCTCCCCCGCCAAAAGGAGAGATATCTATACCAGAGGATTGTAGCCCCCAAACATCTCCAACGCCCAGGTGAGAGCTGCTCTCCAAAGCAAAAACACAGCATCCATGGGACCGGATGGTGTCCCCGGCTGTGTGCTCCATGAACTCAATGAGGAATTAAACCCGCAGTTAGGACAGCTGTTTAATCTTAGCCTCACCTCAGGATCCAAGGAGTGGCGACGGTGACTGTGGTCCCACTTCACAAGGCGGTGCCTCCACCGACCCTGGAAATTACCGTCCCATTAGCTTGACAAGCCTTATCTGCAAAGCCATGGAGAGGATCATAATGGAACTCATAAATAAAGACATAGGGAACTTGCAGACTTTGGATCCAACCCAGTTTGGCTTTGTCAAAGGCAGATCATGCCTTTTAAACTTGGTTGACTTTTTCGAGACAGTCACCAAGGCCATTGATGAGGGAAAGGCAGTCCATACAGCCTACCTTGACCTGGCAAAGGCCTTGACACAATACCCCACTCAGGTATCATCAAAAACTCATCAGCTTGAATGTAAACCCATACATCACAAGATGGGTTGCAAACTGGCTAAGTGACAGAACCCACAGGGTCAGAGTTGCTGGAGCCATGTCAGACTCAAAGCCTGTCACAAGTGGTGTCCCACAGGGCTCAGTCCTGGGTCCACTCTTGTTCGGCATCTACTTTTCTGAAGTACAAGCAAACACAGGAGGGTTATGGCTGACAAAGTTTGCAGATGACTGCAAACTGGGCGCCATAGTCGAAAACACATCTGACACAGATATCCTTCAGAAGGGCCTCACAGAAACATATAACTGGTGCCAGAGTCATGGCCTAAAGTTAAATGCCAAGAAATGCATAGTCATACCCTTCGGGAAAAACAAGGTTACCCCTAGCTACCATATAGGTGGCAATCCACTGAGCACAGAAGAAGTCATCAGGGATCTGGGGACCCAGGTTGACAGTAGCCTTTCGTTTGACACTCATGTTGCTAAAGTAGTTAGGAAAACCTTCTACATTGCCCACCTGATCATGAAGGGATTCACATCTAGATCAAGGGAGGTCATCGCCCCTGTACTCATCACTCATTAGACCTATGATTGAGTACAATGCCCCATTCGGAATGTATCTGACCAGACACCTGCAGCAGCTGGAAAGGCCCCAAAAGTTCCTCACCAAAAGGATAAAGGGTCTCAAAATATGTCTTATGCTGCCCGACTGAAAGAACTCCAGCTCTATTCAGTCTCATACCGCTTGCTCAGAGGTGACCTGTGCCTGACATATAAGGCCATGTCAAACCCTGATTTGATGAATATGCTTCACCTCAAAAATCTAGATCCCTCAGAACCACAAGGGTGGGAGACTTAAACCTTGACACGGTTATTAATAGAACATGCTGGAGGGACAGATTCATCACCCAGAGACTCCCTATGCTGTGGAACAAAATCCCGGTACATGTGAGGCAGAGCACCTCGCTGGCCTTGTTCAAGAGGAATCTTGACCAATGGATGGGGGATCGCAGATATACCCCAGGGATTACTTCAGTGTCACTGCTTGACAGAGGCACAGCAAAACAATAGGCATAGTTTTATTCAAACTAAAGGGGTGGCGAAAGCCAAATAACTATGGGCTAGGCTTATAAATGCCCTTGGGCAGATAGCCTAGTATTTATTTATTTATTTATTTATTTTACATTTGTTAACCGGGCTAGTCTGGCTGGATACATGTCCATTTTCAGCAGAGGCCCGAGGAGAAAAGCTCCACTATCATACTAACTATACAGTTTAAAGAAATTAAAACACTAAAATCAAGAAAACAATCAAACAATAAAACAATGAAAACAATGACTAAAAAAAAGCAAAGTACAAATGAATATACAGTATTACTGGTCTAGTCTGGCCAGATAAGTGTCTATTTTCTGCAAAGGTTTGAGGAGGAAAGCTCCACTATCATACTATAAACATTACAGATTAAATATCACTATACGAAAAAAAAAGAAACAAACATTGTCAAAGAGAAAAATACTATTTAATATACAGTGTTAGCTATGAAAGCAGGTAGTGTAGCAGTTATCAGTCAGGATTGGAGCATGGGCATAGCCAGTGATTTTGTAAATGATTTCTAATCTGTTTTTTGAAAAGGTGACATGAGCTTAGGGAGGTCAGTTCAGTTGGAAGTTTATTCCAATATGATCCGACAGTATTTGCAAATAAGGAGTCACCTGCTTTATTATGAGATTTGAGAGTAGTTACTAGGAGCTTGTTGACTGAGCGAAGTGTGCTAAGATTTTTATAAGGTGTGATTAGGTTGTTCAGTATGGGTGTGTTGGAGGGGTAATGTAGAATTTTAAAAGTCATGACTAGTTGCTGTAGGAGTATTAGGTTTGGAAGTTCTAGCCAGTTGAGTTTCTTTAAGTTAAGACAGTGATGAGTATGGAAAGGAGAGCCAGTTGCAAATCTGGCAATGCTATGGTAGGCTAAATTAAGTTTCTGAAGGTTAGCTTTAGAAATGTTGATAAAGGAAGGAGAGGCATACAGTAGTGTAGAGATGAGGTGAGTTTGGGCAAGGGATACTCGGGATGTGGCAGTAAGAAAGGGTTTGAGTCTGTAGAGGGCACCTATCTTTTTATTTACTGTCTTGATAGTTAAATCAATGTGATAGTCAAAGTTTAGCTGATTGTCTATGGTAACACCTAGCAGTTTTGTGGAATCGTCAGGTTTAATGATAGTGCCATTGCAGGACCCAATGGAAAAAGTGATAGGGGTGGATTTAAGGGTTGGGGTGAAAAGTAGAAGTTTGGTTTTTTTGGGATTTAGGAGGAGACAGATATGTTGAAACCATTTTTCTGCAGCTGTGAAAACCAATTGGGTAGAGGAGTGGAGTTCTACTGGGGATGGAGCAGAGCAGATGAGAGTAGAATCGTCAGCATACTGTATACAAGTGGATGTAGGGAGGGAAGTAGGCAGGTTATTTATGAATATAGAGAAAAGTAGGGGACCTAAGATGGACCCTTGTGGAATGCCGATAGTCACTGGGAGTTGAGAGGATAGATGGCTGTCCCAAAGGACTGCTTGTTTTCTGTTTGTCAAATAGGAGTCAAACCACTGTAGTGCTAGTGAGTCAAGTGACAGGGATTCTAAAGTGTGGAGGAGAAGTTGATGGTTGACCATATCGAATGTTTTCGAGAGGTCTAAGAAAAGTGCAGAGGAGAACAGGTTGTTGTTGCGATTTTTGTTGATTATGTCAGTGAAGGAGAGAAGGGCAGTAGAGGTACTGTGGTAGGGCCTGAAACCATGTTGTGAATCTACAAGCAAGTTGTTATTCAAGAGATGATGTAAGAGTTGATGGTGTATGCAGCGTTCCATTATTTTGGATAGAGGAGATAGAAGGGCAATAGGCCGAAAATTGGAGAGTTCGTTAGAGTTACCTCCTTTATGGAGTGGAATGATATGGGAGATTTTCCAACAGGATGGGATTTTGGACTCAGTTATAGTTCTGTTTATTAAGATGGAGACTGGGTAGGCTAGTTCGGTTGCAGCTAGTTGAAGATATTCAGCTGGTAGCTTGTCGGCAGAAGGGGTGCAAGGTTTGAGTTTAGATAGTAATTTACGTATATAGGTCGTGGAGACAGTATTAAACTTTAGCATGGGGTGCTGTTTTGGGTAGGGGTTATTTGGAGGGATAGGGGGGGAGTCATGGTGTTTGCCAGAGAGGCGACTGTTTGAGAGAAGAAGTCATTGAAGGTGTTGGCTATTATGTCAGGTTGGGTTTGAGCTAGGCTAGCTGGGGTAGGTGTTTTGGTGTTCCCTGGATGGAGTAGTTTGTTTACTCCTGACCAAAATTGTTTGGGGTTTTGGTTTTGTTGATATTTAAAGTGATAGTTTTTCTTATCCAGATAGATAAGCTTCTTTGTTGTGTTTCTGAGGTGTTTGAAGTTTTGGTGGTCGGTAGGGTTTTGTGGACCTCCATTTAGTCCATAATTTATTTCTAGCTCATATTTTGTTTAGTATTTTGGAGAGCCATGGGGCTGCCTTGGAGCTTAGTCTAATTAAGCGGGGTGGGGCATGATGGTCAAGAATTTGTAGGAAGGTATTGTTGAAATGGGTTACTGCTTCGTCTATTGGGAGGTATTTTAGAGTTGACCAGTCATATTCTTTGAGTTCATTTTGAAAGGATGCTAGGTTAAAATGTTTTGTTGTGTATGGTACGATAGGTAGCTTGCTTGGGATTGTAGTATTTTTGTTTAGTGATAAAGGTCAGGAGATGGTCACTGATATTGTCAGGGAGTATTCCTGTTTTATAGGAGAGGGGATTGTTGTTAACTAGTATCCAATCTAGAGTGGTTTGTTTGTTGGTTGATTTGTGTATTCTAGTAGGGGAGTTAATGATTTGATGAAAGTTAAAGAGATTAAGGTGAATGGAGGGTTTGGGAGATATGCAGGAGTTCCAGTCAATATTGAAGTCTCCTAAGATTATGGTTTCCTGGGGAAAGCTACTGGAGACCCAGCCTAGGATATTTTCTAGTGTGTTAATGTTCTTGCCTGGAGGGATGTAGGAACATATGATATAAATAGCCTTGGTTTTATTAACTTGGAGTTTGGCACAGAGTATTTCAGCATTAGCTGGGGAGAGGGGCAAGGAGTCAATTAAGGCTACCTGTAGTTGGGATTTGTATAAGACGATCTTGCCTTAAGGTGCTATAACCTGGGTTGTCTTTGGTACTAGGTTTAAGCCAAGTTTCAGTGAGACAGAGAATGTCAAAGGCATAGAAATCAATTAAGGCATGGAGTTGTGTGATTTTATTGTTGCTGCTACGAATATTTAGGTGAGCAATACAGAGGGAGTCAGAGGAGAAAGGTGACCTAGAACAGTTAGCAGTTAGGTTTGATGGGGTATGGCTTATGAGAGTATTGGGGCCAGGGTTGGGGTGGATGTCACCATATATCAATAAAAGTGTTTGTGGGACTTGAAATACTTTTAGGTTTTTGCAGGGTATTAGATAAAATCGGTTAGAGGTTTGGAATCTATAGTGGTGTATTTTGTGGTAGAGAGGGGGAAGGTAGGGACAGGTTGATAGTATATTAATATGTGTTTGGTCAGGTAGAGGAAGTGTAGATGTGGTGTGTTTGGCTATTATAGGAGGTTGGCTAAGGATAAGATATTCATAGGAGGTAAGCGTATAGTAGTAGAGAAGGATGTTAAGAAGAAGAAGTGAAAAGATTGAGTTAAGGTTTGAAGGCATGCTCCTATTGAGATGAGCTTAGCAAGTATAGGACTGTGTGGTGAGAACAGTAGAGTGAGGTGAGGCAGTTAGATAAATGTGTGGAGAGGGTGTGGTTGTAGGATTTGGAGTATGGTGTGGATAGGTGGTGTGTGCAGGAAATGAGATAGGTGGTTAATTAGTAGGGGGAGTGTCTAAGCAAGTATAAAGGTAGGGCCCCTGGGGTGGGTGGGAATTGGGGGTAGGGTGGGAGCGGAGTGAGCCTGCAGGACAAGAGAGAGCAGTTCAGCAGGAAACAATCAGAGAAAGGGAGAAAAACAGGTAAGACAGTGAGTTAGAGAAAGAAAATTATAAGTAATTTCTGTAATGAGTAGAGGTAAGAATGTAGAGGATATAGACAGGTAAGGTAAAAGAGGTTATGTTAAAAAAAAAAGCAGGTCAGGAAGAATGCTTTCGATAAGAAAGTGTAATGGAGGCAGAAGATAAGCAGGGTGGAAGAAAAGGAGAACACAGGAGAACTATGATAGAGGTGCCCCTATGTGGAGGAAGTATGAATACAGGAACAGGCAGTATAGCAGAGGACTAGGTACGAAAGGGGGAGGGGGGAAGGAGAGTAGTATGCTAACAATTAAGGATAGTAGAGGTAGATAAAGATAGAATTAAGATGGAGGTATCTAATGTAAAAGGGGGAAATAAGTAGGCTGCGGGAGGTACTGGAGGGTTGCTTAACCCGAGGTACACAAATAGAGTAAGTCTGCTCTAGCAAGGAAACATAACATACTTATATTCACAAGATAAGTCGCTGCCTCTTGATAGTGTACGTTATGGGCACAGGGGCAAGTTAATTGCTTATGGACATAAATCAAACTGTGCCCCCTTATCTATCAGAATGTAAAGCTGTATACAGTTCAAGCTAATAGTGGGCATTCCCTTCCAAAAAATATTTTAGATAAACATTCAATAACAAGACGGAAGACCGTTCCCAATAGCTCATCTAAGCATAAAATTAAAACATCAGTGTACATGTCAAGCCTCATAGAAAATGACTGTAAGCACAGCTATACCCATTCTGTTAACAGAAATCCAAAATGCAGGCAGAAATTATTCACAAAACTATCTGTAGTAACCTGATAGCTGGTCGTTATACAAAAAGCACCCTATACATAAAACATAAATACGTTTACATCGGGAGAATAGTGTCCCCCTGCTTCAAACA
Organism: Protopterus annectens; assembly: GCF_019279795.1. Lineage (NCBI taxonomy): Eukaryota > Metazoa > Chordata > Ceratodontiformes > Protopteridae > Protopterus > Protopterus annectens. The sequence continues at coordinate 801,730,181 of NC_056733.1, read as the reverse complement.
ATTCTTCCTTGTACTCCTTGATGGACTCGCCTTCAAAAAGTGTTAACAGGTAGTCACAAAAACGCCCACAATCAGGTAAATGAGCCCATAAAACAAAACACGTGTATATGAGTCCCAAAACATGAAGTTACGTAATCAAGTATTCACACTAAGTTCTTTTTGTACTGGCATTCACCATAAAATGGCGATTGCACACTGCATTCCCTTCACAAAAATATTTTAGATAGATATTCAATAACAAGATGGAAAAACCATTCCTAATAACTCATCTAATAAATAAAGTTATAACATCAGTATACATGTCATGCCTCATAGAAAATAACTGTAAGCATAGCTTTACCTATTCCGTTAACAAGAATCCAAAATGCAGGCAAAAATTGTCCACAAAATTGTCAGTGGTAACCTAATAGTTGGTCGTCACACAAAAAGCACCCTATACATAAACAAAAAAGGTTTATATCCGGAGAATAGTGTCCACCTGCTTCAAACAATCCTTCTTCGTATTCCTTAATGGACTTTCCTTCAAAACGTCTTAACATGTAGTTCCAAAAGAAGCCCACAATCAGGTTGATGACCCCACAAAACAAAACACATGTATATGAGTCACAAAAGATGAAGCTCCGTATTCAAGTGCTCACACTAGGTTTGTTTTGTGCTGGCATTCACCATAAAATGGCAGTTGCACACCGCAGGCTCAGATCTTCCCAACAGTCGAAAGAACACATAGTATGTAAGCACATAACCCCCCACATGTCCTTATAGTTACCAAATAATAAATAGTACTGTGTAGATCAGGATCAAAAAGCCTATTAAGTCAAATGGAAGTACCAACCCGGTTCCAAGGGCGAAAAAACACCTTTCGTAGCAGACAAGTCTTGGCGACATAAAACACCTTCTTGGTATAAGGCAGTAATCCTTCCCGAAAATTATAAGGAATGATCCCAAACGCAGACTGCCAGCAAATGGACCCAAAGTTAATGCAAAAAATATACGATCATCCAAAATTGAAAGTTCACCTTGAGCCCCTTGTCTTGCATCTCAATAATCCAAAAAATGACATCTGGAAATCAGCCCTGTTACACGAGTATGGTTTAAATTCCAAAAACATTTGAAAGCAGAACTCCTCTCAATTGTCCCCGATTTCCTTAGATGTCCACGACTTTCACTCAAATTGTAGCTCTGTCCCTCCTTGCAGATTGTGGTAAGAAATAGGCCTGGTCTCAAGATAACAGGCTATTGATTCAGTTCTGCAGATGGCCTGCCATTCTTTAACAGTATGACTTTAATCCTCCATTCTGTTACTGTAACAGCGCGGCTTAGAGATCCACCAGCTCTGCAGTTAATTCATTAACCGAACCATTCCAAGGCTTACAAAGTACAGAAATCCTCCTGCGTTCAAGCGCGGCTTACTACCATTGCCTTCGAGAGAATAATAAATGGTATAATGTCCCCTATGAACCTATGAACCTATGAACCTATAAAAACAAGCAATTAGGATCTGCCGGTTTTTACATTTTGGTCTCAGTATTGCACATTGTTGTTATTTATTTATTTATTTATTTATTTATTTATTTATTATTTTTTATATATTTATTTATTAAAGCATTAGTCATCTTCAGCTATAAACTTAAATAATACATTTCAAGAAATATTATGTCAGAAGAAAAATCTCTGGTTATTTTAAAGCATCAAGCATGGGAAAAAAGGATGCTAAACTTGCATGTTTTTATCATGCACTGCAAAGCAGTACATAGCCAGACCATCTGGAAGACAATTAATCAATAATATGAAAGCAGTACCTTAATTAGTATGAAGGTCATATTAGAGTTAAATACATCTTTGGCCAGCTTCTCAAGCAGTTTAATACATCTGGATCTATGAACGTTTTTGGAATACTAACCATTTTTTTTACTTAATTTGATTAAACAGAACTGGTCTTGATGAATCAATAACATATCTTATTACAACTGACTTTTCATGTTTTCTGTGAGTATACTAATTATTAGATATATGTTGGTCTGCAATGGAGCACAAAGTGTTATGTTAGAGTTGTCTCTTTAGCATTTCCAGTACAGAGCAATCTTCCTGTGGGAAAATCCTGTCTTTAAACTAATAAAATATTCCATTCTAAAAAAGAAGGCCTTCTCCTAAGTTTACTTACATCTTTATCAGGATAAGGAATTGTTTTTAAGACTGGTTACCAGATCACCATTTTTGAACTTCAGTCATTATTTATTGTACTCCATTTCTTTGTTTAGTTCTTTCCCTTTTCTTCTACAAACAGTTTCTTGATGAGTAAGAAATCACATTTATCAGTTAAACAGCACAAGAAGCAGAACTATTTGATTTCTGTCTCCAAACAGTTGGTCATTCTTTTAAAAAACAAAAGGGTTGGGTGTCCTAATGGTTAAGGTGTTTGCCTTACAAACACAAGGTACAGGGTTTGAGTCTCACACTGGATAATTTGCTAGGCTTAAAATGGTTTGTAAGGGCAATTAGCCTAGTACTAATCTATGAATCTATGAAGAGCTGTTTCTATAAGGTGCTACTCATTACTGACATTAAAAAAAATCATGGCTATCTTCTTAACTTGTTGAACTATGTCATATCTAGTACTCCCCATTTACTATATCTGCATGAGTTCTTTCACAACCCCATAAAGAGTATCCCTCATTTCATAAATAATTTAAGTTGCTACTCCAGTGGCATAGGAGAATAAAGCTCTGACTGCAGCACAGTTGACCTACATTTGATTACTGGCTTGAGCAACTGAGTGAGTGCCAGTGAGGAATTGGTGTTTCCATCCGAGAGGCGAAGGCCAACTTGTGGGCAATTCCCATACCTGATTCCTGGAGGAGAGTGGGGAAGAGATAAGAGGAGGCATATCCACCACAGAGGAATAGATGGAGGGTCCTGACTGATCTTCCATTGAGGTGAGAGTGATATGCCAGTATGCCCTCATTACTTGCGTACCATGAGGATATATTGTAGACTACTGATGATGCGGGAGGGCCAGTGGGTAAGCCATAAAAAACTAACGCCCTGGCTGAAGGTGATGGCTAGTCCCTTATAATGCCCTTAGGTTCTGTGCTTACATCTGAGAAAGTCTGGGGAAAAGGAAAAGTTGATAGACCTGACAGAAAGCAATACAATGAAGCAGGGTAACAGAAAAAAATGAAAAAAAAAAGATATATATATTTAAAGGCAATGTTTTTATTTATTTTATTTTTACTTAACATTTGTTTAATGGGACAGCATCCATTTTCAGCAGGGGCCTGGGGAGAAAAACTCCACAAGCATGTCTTTGAAAGTAGGCAATATAATAAATCCTCAGCAAATATAAATTTAGTTCATTACTATAAACATTCATTGCTATAAATTCCTAACATGTTAAAATTAAAAAGGGAAAGATTAGTTGGGAATGCTGAAATATTTTTCAGAGTGTATATCCTGAGCTTTTATAACAAGCATAGTACATTACTGTTTCCAAAGCTTCCAATTAAAGATGGCTTCAGTGACAATATAAAAACAATAATCATATTTATAAATAAATTTATCTTTACTCATGACTGAATTATTTTTATTTTGTTTAGGCATATAAGTAATACAAAATGTTACAAATTAATGTTTTATTAATTCTGGTCTACAATTTTTAGTATCACCAGTGACTAATACTATTCCTCTAATAGCAGCAGCAGGTACAGAGGATTACAACTCCAATTAAGATATTCATCCTGCAGTCCTGGACTTGATTCCTTCAGCCACCATTTGCCTTTTGACCAAGATGAATTACGAAGTAGTGCTCCTGCATTGCAGATAAAATGTGTGCTTGTAGGTCAGGCCACTATCGTGGGAAACAAAAGATAAAAATGCCAGTTTTAACCCTGGAATAATGATCACTAATATTTCTCAATTTGGCCTTTTGTTTTTAGAATTTTATGGGCCTCCAACCTTGGGTTTTGACTACAAAAAAATCTGTCAGTATGACCTGTGATCTAATAATAACCATGTTCAAGTCCAATATCAAAAGGTTAAAATCACAAAAACTAGCAATAATGCACAGTATTGCCAATATTATAAATATCCATTAACTCTAGTAATGAGCTGATACAGCACAACTATCATCAACCTACTTTAAAGCCCAATAAAATCTGCCCAACATATCTTGACTAAATTAAAATTAATGTAGCTACATTTATACCAGTCCTCTAAGCAATGGAATTAAGCCCTTTATACTGTTATTTCTCTCTCAATCCAGTGCAGGGTCACATGGGAGGAGGCATCTACCTCAGTACACAGTGTGCACAACGTATAGAAATCCAGAGGACAAAAACCCATTTCCAGAACTTACCCACACACCTTGTCACAATTTAGAGAAATTCCAATTTATCTATGGCTTGCCTTGAAAAATGGGAAGAACAGAAATGAAAGTCCATGGGATTTGCAAAGAATGTGCAGACCACACCTAGAAGACACCCCCAGCTGAAACTGACTTGTAGAACCATATGCTGTCAGGTGGTAATGCTTACTCCTGCATACATCCTTACTTAATGGTTCATAGATTCATAGGTATATAGTAGGCTAATGA